>NW_005371986.1:694833-709448 GCF_000412655.1 Myotis brandtii | reverse complement strand
CCCACTCCACCCCCACACACACATTGGAATTGGGTCCAATAAATCAAATGATAAACCTACATATAACATTCCCTCTTCTGCCCCTTACCAGCATTGTGACCTTACAAGGGTCATTTAATCATTCAAAGCCTCAATTTCCTCTTCTGTAAAATGGAGATGGAAATAGCTAGCTGAGAGCTGTTGAGATGACTAATGAGAAATATATGAGAAAATGTCTCACAATCTTCAGTGGTTATAGTTTGTTTTCCATAATGTAAAATGTTTGATAAAATTTCCCTTATAGAGATTTAAAAAGGAATATGTCCCAATGATGCAATGATTTAGGACACATTCAAATCCCTTGTAGCTTACATGGCTATATATATATTTTTTTTAACCCAAACAGAGTATTTTTTAAAAATAAAACTTTTTACACTTTTATAAATAATGTCCTGATACAGAACAACTTATTATCTCTTTCCAAAATGGCCAAAGATAAAAGATAAAAGAAACTGCTTTGAGATTAAGAATATCTGCATGAGTCTGTTCTATCTAAATACATAACGCTCTTTTTACATATGGGCGGGGGGGGGGAGAAGACTCATGAGGAGAGGCAACAGCCACACTAAGCAACCAAAGCATTTTGTAATATAAGGATCTAACAAGTGTAATAGGCCTTGAATAATCCTTCTAGAAGAATCTCTGTACTGTGCTTAGTAAATAATTTTAACTACTGGGATCATTTGCTTTAACGCTGAATTTGCTGAAAAGCCTAAGGAACAATTTTAACAGTATCCCAAACCACTGTAATTGGGCAATTAATGCTTAATGATATAGAGGAAGAGTGCAGCTCTATCCAACATAAAATTGAAAGAAAAGTATTGCTTGAGCTGTTAAGACCATGGAGGCATGCATTTCCCACTGTCAGCATTGCAGGTTTTTGTATCCCCATACTTATTATTCAGTTGTTCATTTTACATATTCTTTGGTTGCTCCAAAACTATATTCATGTAGCCATCCAGACAAGCCAGGACCCCTCAATAAACCCCTCCAGAATTTTATTTTACCACCACTGGTCATCCAATGATTTTCTTTAAGAATTTGCTTCCACTGACTCATTTTAACAATTCTGATAAGAAATATGGAAGGTAGAAAACCTGAGTTCTAATCCCAGCTCTGCTACTTAATTAGCTGTGCACCTTGGATAATTCACCATTTCACCGCAGGTTCCTCATCTCGGGTCTGGGAGTTGGAATCCGCACGCTAGGCGACCCACAAGCCTGGCCTCCACCACCAATGGAATGGAATCAAAACCCACCTATACTTACTTTAAAATAGTACAAAAGTTTTCAGACACTTAAGTCATCTTAGGAGTGTACTCATCTGGAATTCTACTGAACCAAACTTCAGATGGTGCTGACTGTTCCTGATAAAGAAATGTGTTGAAATTTGAAAAATAAAGCCAAGAAATTCAATGTCTGGACCTATTTAAAGGTAAAAAGTAGAAACTAAGTTCCTGAATTAGAGAACATGCCCTTAGCAACAGAACAGTGTGCCAAAGACAAAATACAGGACCCTCCACACTAACCCAAATCCTTCATGTTGTTGTTCAGGTGGAGATTTCAGACATTTATTAACCAACTGGGAGCTAGAAGGGCATTCATAGAAATATATCCCATGGCTGGCTGTATGTTTTGTTTTATTTTATTTTATTTTATTTATTTTATTTTATTTTATTTTATTTTATTTTATTTTATTTATTAGCTATGTGCTTCTTGAACAACATTCTACTGCCAATACCCAAGTCCCTACATAATCTTTTTTCCTCATTAATTATGTTTTGTCAAAGTAATTTTGAATTAGAAGACTCCTTTTTATTTTTCTCAAAATGTCTAGGAAAAGTAAGTATAAGTGGGTAAATTCCAGTGTGAAAGCCAATGTATTGATCACACCATCCCTTGAGATTCAGACCCCTTTCAAACAGAAATGTAATATAGCTTTATGTGATATCAGGGCTCAAACTCAAGATTAAAAATTGAATTGTCCTTCACATGACTGTCTCTGGGAACTGAACACCTAAAGCAGCAGTTCATTACCTAAAATCTATGGTCTTCAGGGGAGGAAGTATATCAAGAATGCTCCAAAACCATGTGTAAAATATTTGTAAATATGAGCACTTTCCTGGAGAGGACCTGTTTCTGTCATTAGACCCTCAAGATGATCCAAGGCAAATATATGGTGACAGAAGATGATGTATCATAGAAATGTACACTTGAAAACTATATGACCCTATTAATCAATATCAACCCCAATAAATTAAATTTTAAAAGAATAAATATTTCCTTAAAAATAAAAAATAATAAAGTATTTTTAAAAGATGATTCAAGACACAAAAGGTACCTTAGGCTGAACTAGAAAGCGGATTTCAGGTTTATCAAAGCTCCTGTCAAAACTGCATTTTTATGTCTTTTATTCTATAAAGGACAAGTTGGCAAGCAATCAGCAAAAGTTGCTCTTCCCTTAAGTAAATATTTTTTTTTATTTGGCTTGGCTCTTTAACTTCAAGTGATGATGAAAAATCATGCATTAAGCTGGATCAGCCAGTAGTTTTTCAGCCAGTGTATACACTCTGGGCTCTAATTCATAAGATTGCTCAACTAAGCTCTCACTTGTTGGCACACAAAAATAAGTGTGAAGGCTTTTTTCACAGTATTTTTAGGATTGAAAGATTTTTTAAAATGACTTCTCTGATTGATGCATACTGACATTTTAATGATATTTTTAAAATATAAGCTCCTGGCTTCCCAAGCAAAGAAAGCATGACTGTAATGAAAAATTCCAATTTATAAAGCTGTCCCCATTGCTTCAGCTTAACATAGTAAAAACATTTGTGAACTAAAGTTAAAATAAAATTCTCTGGAACTGCAGCAAATGAGGTCATTTTAGATTAGGAAAAATATATTTCTCTCCCTTTTGAAGGCATTTTCTTCTTTGCCTGTACATGAAACTTTATAGAACCTCAAAATTAGTATCATAACTCAAACCGGTGAGTTTTAAAATATGTATTTTTTTTCAAATTAAAATAAAGAAAAGTAGCTCTATGATTTAATGTTTGTCTTCAGAATGACAGAGTGCTATATCAATGGTAGTAATAACTAACATTGATACAGAACTTTCCTTTGGAAAAATCCTTTTCTAAAATTTTATCTCTGGTCAATTTTTATTCATACAATAATATAACTTATCTTTCTCCTTGACATTATTTTTTATCATGTCAACATCTTCCTAACTATTCTCACCAATCACCAATCTATGTTTCACAATATTAATGAAGTGATCACTCAAAAAAAATGTTCATGATGATGAACACATTTAAAATCTTTCAGTGTCCCCTTATTAATTTTAGGACAAAATTTCAGTCTTTAATATTATATAAAAGTCGTTGCTGCCTTTCCAAATTCATCTTTCATTATTTCCCCAACACACCTTGCAAAACAATTGTACTTTAATTCCCTAATTATATTACATTTGGCCTCACCTCTTTGACTTTGCACATGCCAATCTTTCTGCCTAAAACGTTCTTCTCCAAATATAAAAATTAATAAAATCATAAATTTACAATTCCTAGTAAAATAATTTATTCAGGCAATGGTCCACAATGGATATTAAAATCATGAAGCATAAGGTTGACCAGGAATAACACACTTTTACCATCTTAACTTGCTGATATACTAACAGTAAGCCAACCAGGCATTATTTGCTTTCTGATGGGATGGAACATGAGATACTCAGCAATGTCTATGAAGAATTCTCTATAAAAACCTTTTCTAACTTTCAGTCTATCGAAATAGACTAATAAATTAAATGACATCTTGAGAACTATTCCATCAGATTTAGATAGTAGATATCTTAGGCTGAGTTTCCCCCAGCACTTAATCTTCACAGAAATATATGACTTTTGAAAAAAATTGTTAATTTGAATTGTTCCTGAACAAAACATAAAGAAATATAATTTTTTCTTGAGAACCCTCACCTTATTTACTTATTATTTATCTGATATAACTATTTTTCAAGAGTATAACTGCTTATTTTCACTATCCTCAAACCACCGATACCCTTAAGATCAGAACTATCCTCTACAATCAAACGTACATATCAGCCATTTACAACTTCATGTGCAGGGAAGGTCATGTGCTACTTTCCTGGGGATTGCTTTATATGCTTCAACTTTACCATAGGATATACTAGTAAAGTTGCCCCCTCCCCATTAAAAGAATTCAAGACATGTCTAAAACACATGCAACTGTTTTTCCAATTAGGACAAAAAGTCAGACTTATGTGGGTCAAATTTGGGAAGTAAAGAGAATAAAATATGTCCAAATTCAAGAGAATGTAATTTACGGTAAGAACTTTGTGTTTTACCCTAAAAGTCTTTATATATTATTTTTCCCACAAATAGAAATCTACACTAATAAAAGAGAAACATGGTAATTAGCGTACGACCGCTACCCTTTTCAATGGCTAATCAGTGAGTATATGCAAATTAACTGTCAGCCAAGATGGCGGCCGGCTTTGGCAAAGTCGGTATATGAATTGCAGCTTAGAAATCTTTCAACGTCTCTTAAATGAATTCAAAACACTGAATAAGTATCAATATCATAAAACACACGTATAGCACCATGAGAGCTAAGAAAAGAGCTTAATCTTCTCAATATCAGCTCTAACCCAAACCCACATTCATATACCAGTATATGTGGACTTTATGGTTAGGAGGATGCCATGCCTCACCCATATCCCTTCAGCCTTAATGTTTCAGTGTGAGTGTGTCTTCCACACTGCCAGCTCTTATCTCCTGTGTTCTCTGCCTGAAGACTTTGGTGTCTACAGTTCCTGGCAGGCCAGTGAGTGAGAGAATGAAAGCCTCTCAGCATCAGCTCTCAATCAGTGGAAACAATCCAGTTCCCTGAGGCTTTGGGTGAAATAACTGAAGGGAGAGCTACACATTCCCCAGAGTCCCCAAGTGTAACTGAGTTTCAGTTTTTGTTTTCATTCATTGTATATTGTCAGCATGTCATTTTATAGTTCAATTATAATATAGTTCTTTTATATCTATATCTTTCCATGTATAACTTAAATACCAATAGAAATTCGCACTGTTACTAAGGCTTTGTGACTGTAATCCAGTTGTTTTAAAAGATACTAGAATAAAATGTAGGCTTCCTATACTTTTAAGAATTCCTTTAGGAGTTTTACTTTTTAACAGAAAATATTCATGAAAATCCACCTAGAAAATATCTCAATTAAAATGATTAGAAAGATTTGCTCTGTTCCCATAGAAGTGAATTATTTAATAGGTTAGATTATTGCCCTGAAACGTTAGTCATTCATAATTATGTCTTACTTATAGAATTAAAGAATGAAAAGTTGTTTTTTAATAATCCAGTGATGCAGTAACCTTTTCTTTTTCAATTAAAAATTAATTTGCTTCCTAATGAAGACAAATAAAACATCAAATCTAATTAAGATTGTGTAAAAGGCTGTGTTAGCCTCAGTAAAGAAGTCTAATAGACAACAAACTACATAAATACTGACGCTCATCTCCTTCTTTTTCCTAGAAAGTCCTAGAGGTAAAAGTAGCTGCAAAGCATTCTTTCTCCTTTTCTTTTAATTGCCTTTCATAGGTGAACTAGAAAAAGCATCATAAATACTCACCATAATGCTTTGCATCATGGTAAATGGAACAAATGCCCCAGGTGACAAGTTTATAACAGTATATTCTAATAGCCAGACTTCTCCTTGAATTATATTTTGCCTCTCTCTGTGTCACTCAGCTAAGAGCAAAAGGAATTGGAAAACAAACAAGGAAAAATGAACAGTAGAACAGCCAAAAAGACGATATAATTAGAAAGCAAGAAAGTCAAGGTATGTCCAGTTGAAGTGTCTTAAACTGGGAGTGGAAAAAAAAAGAATAGTGATAATGATGTAGTTAGAATACTTTATTTCCACACATTTTCATTGAGGTATTTACTTAATTTTAGGCACCAGGTTAACTTCTGGTGTTGTGAGGATGATTAAATAATAGACCAAGTCCTTAAGAATTCACAGTTGAGTAGAGAAGGTAAAGATGTAAAACAATTATTCTATAATCTTTAAAATATCCTATATAAGAGAGGAATATGCTAATTAGCCCAGATATGCTAATTAGTCATGACCCATATGCAAATTGACCATCACTCAAACACACAAGATGGCCGCCCCCATGTGGTCAAAGATGGCCAGCAGGGGCGGGCAGTTGGGGGCGACCAGGCCTGCAGGGGAGGATAGTTGGGGGCAACCGGGCTGACAGGAAAGGGCCATTGGGTGTGACCAGGCCAGCAGGGGAACAGTTAGGCGTCAATCAGGCTGACAGGGGAGTGGTTAGGGGGTGATCAGGCTGGCAGGCAGAAGCAGTTAGGGGCAATCAGGTAGGCAGGCAGGCTAGTGGTTGGGAGACAGCAGTCCTGGATTGTGAGAGGGGTCCCAGATTGTAAAGGGTGCAGGCTGGACTGAGGGACACCCCAACCCCCAGTGCACAAATTTCATGCACCGGGCCTCTAGTGTGAATATATTATAAGAACATTTCAGGTCACTCCAGAGCTGAGCTAAAATAACTGAAAAAGGAAAATGGAAATAAGCATTAAAAAGGATAATGTGGCCCTGAGGGGCATGGCTCAGTGGTTAGAGTGTCAGCCTGCACACGGGAGGGTCTTGGGTTTGATTACCATGCCTGGATTGCAGGTTCCAACCCCACCCCCGATTGAGCATGTTCGGGAGGCAACCAATTAATGTGTCTCTCTCACATTTCTCTCTCTCTCTCTCTCTCCTCTCCTCTCTCCTCTCCTCTCCTCTCCTTCCTTCCCAAAGGATAATGTGAAAACATAATAAGCTTTACAAAAGCCATTGAAATGTAATCAATTCAAAACCTCCATTTTGCAATATGTGAAATCACTCTCTCTTAGGTCAATCAAGCATACACCAAGATACTTTTGTTTTGAGGTACTGCTACCCACCGTAAAAGGAGTCCCAGGCAGGTAATGACTAGGCGTGCTTTCAATATTGGTTTATCATTCTAAATTTAATTTGACTCATCTGGTGCATTATCTACGTGTTTTCTCATTTTTCACTTCTGTTGAAACAGTCTGACTCACTATTTTGATTTAAAATTTACAAAAGAAATGCTGTCTGCAGACACCCACCACTTGAGTCATTGATGTTTTTATAGCTAGATTCTTAAATAGAAATTCAATCTGTAGCTGCCCAAAACTTGAGTCAGAGATGTTCTGATACCCCATTTTCTTAAAAGGAGATTTTAGGGGTTTCCCCTTAACATTACACAAATAATTTTAAAGCATGCACTATGAAAAACATTATGCTGGATTGAAATACAGGGTTAAATAAAACAATCTCTAACCTTGAGGAGTGTGATGTCTGGTTGGGGAAATAAAACTCATTAATTTTATTGAACATGTATTGTGTTAAGGCAATGAATGCTATTGAGGAACAGGCTAAGTTCCCTTGAGAAGCGTGGTGGTGGTGGTGTTTTTTTGTACAGTGTAGTAATGTTAAAACAGAGTCACCCACAAGAGGATCTGGGATTGCAATGGAGGTGGGGGTGGGGAGGGACAGTCATCCAGAGAGTTGCCTAGGTTAAATCTTAAAGGGCGAGTGGGAGTTAGAAGTTTACCAGGTAAAATAATTCAGAATTAAGCAGGTTTTAAAAAATGGGTAAAGGCAATCCAGAAAGTAGAAACAGCACAGAAATAGAGTTGAATGAAATAGCCAGATATCCAAAAGATAGAGTCTGATCATTGCCAGAGAAACGGTGTCACCAAGGACTATTACAGGTCAAAACCAGGTAGAAGTTACTCCTAACTAGAAGGATCTGGGAAAGATTTCCTTGCAATGTGATATTTGAGGATGGGTAAGACCATGTAAGCGCAAATAAAGGGCCTGAGGGCAGCAATAGGAAGAGAATTCCAGAAAGAAATAACATAGTTAATTCCAGCAAATTACAACTTCATCTTAGGCAGGAAAAAATACTGTCGGGCTCATATACCCAGCTATTCCCACTTTATAGTAATAACAACAATAATAACAAATAATAACCATAAAATAGTATTAATTTGTGGGATTGGTTATGGACACAGTTAGTCTACCAGCAGGGGTGTGGATAGTTAGCAGCTACCTGTGGTGTCCTGCAGCACAATCTCTCCGACCACCTCTGATTTTGGCCAAGCAGCAGTGAACAGCTCCATAGGAACCCAGACCCAACTCTCCCTAAGCATCTTCTCACTTCCTGCCTCAGAACCTTCACTGACTCTGGGCTGGGCAGCCCAGAAGTGTCCTAAAGCCCTGGGTCAACCCTCAAATAAGTCAGGGTCATACACAGAGTGACCTAGGAATTCAAGGAAGGTGGGAAGGAATTGCCTAAGCTGAACCTTTAAGGATCTCAAGCATTTTTAGGGAATCTGAGCCCCCATTCATCACAGCAGCATGTTCAGTAACACACCCTCATAGTGGATTTCCCTCATTCCTGTCTCACTCTCCTCACTCCCTCACTCTTGAAATCACTTCCCAAATACACTACTTGTACAGGAGTTTTTGTTTTAGGCTCTGCTTTCTGGGAAGCCAAACCGAGACAAACTGATTCATATTTTTTAATTATAATGTGTGCAAGTCTTAAGGTCTACTTCGTTTTTGAAAAAGTATAAACTAAAATTGCTGGTGAGCTAAATATAGACCTCTCTTCAAATTGTAGGGTTAAGCAAACAATTTACAACAAGTCAAACTGAAATGATTAAGCTAAATGAACAGCAGTTTTTAATTTAAGAAAAGCAATATTAATGGGAAATGAAATGTAAAACCAATTTTAAAACTATACTATGATAACTAACAATATGTACTTATGAAATTTTTCAATTACCTGGGAGCTTTGCAATTGCCAAGATAATATGTCAGCCAGGTATGTTAACAGGAGAAATGCAAACCCTTACTGAACTTTCTTAATGCACTGGTGCTTACAAATACCAAATTTTAGAAATGCCTTAAAACCTCTCATAATAGTTCTGACAAACTGAGAAGGTAAAAAAAAATAAAAAAAAATTTCATTACATAAAGCTATCTATTGAGATGGGAATTTGTCCCAATGGAATTTGAGTTATTATAAGTTTGCACACACAAAAAACAAAATGTGTAAGAAGCATTAATCAATTTCCTGTCTTGAGGGGGGAAAGAATTTTGAAATATACAGATACTTCTGAGGAGACCTTAGGAACCAAGTTTTGTTTATTTGAAACTGTCAGTAGCCAAAAATAACCTCTGAGGCACCGGGGATTCCCCATAACGCTGCTGAACAAAGCAAAAGCTTTGTCAAGGGAAATGTAAGGCATGTTTGTAGGCGGAAATGATCCATGGACTTTTCTCATTAACTAGAGGACTGATGCATGAAATTTGTGCAACAGTAGGCCTTCCTTCCCCCCACTGCTGGCACCGGCTTCACTCTGGTACCCAGAACCCAGGCTTCCCTCGCAGCCCCAGCTTTCGTCAGGAAGGTCGTCCGGAAGGACGTATGGTCTAATTAGCATATTATGCTTTTATTATTATAGATAGGGTTGGTTTCCTTCATTCAGTAATGAGCACCCTGCATAACCCATGCATCTTGCTGGGTACAGGGGATAAATCACCAAAAGAGTCATGTCCCTATCCTTTCTAGTGAGTATACTTTTCTAGTGGAGACAATAAACAAACAAGTCCACTAACACAGAACTAGAAATTAGGATAGTTGCTAGGAAGGACAAGTATAAGGAGAAGAAGGGAAGAGACCAAATTTAGATTAGGGTCAAGGAAGCAACATGTATGCTGAATGGGCCCAGAGGATTTCGCCGGATGATGAGAATACTCAAGCACTAATTTCACAAAGCAGAAAGAGAGTTTAGTTAGTTCATGGAGGGTTTTTTAAATTAGCAGGTAGGAACATAATAAGTAAGGCCAATGCGGCTCAAGAGGAAGCTGGCAAGGTGGGTTGAGACTAAAGATGTGGCTCCTTGAAGGCCATACTGAAAAGCTTGGACTTTAGAGTAGAATAGTAAATGCAGTGAGGATTGTAGAAACCATCTTGTCTAAACTTCAGCCAAATGCAAAAGAAAAAAAAAAAAAAAAAAAAAAAAGGACATCAATAGCTTCCCTGACAAAGAGCTGATGGTGTTCTTCCTTCTCGTGCCACAACTGTCATGGAATTTCATATTAAAACAGCCAGTTTTTGTGCTGGATATCATAACTGTACCGAATTAGTGTTGTGATTTACCTCAACTTAATAGAAAAGATGGCAAGCCCAGAGATCTGTGGGCTGTGCTGAGCTCCTGGGACTCAGTGGGGGTGGATCAGAGTAGCACTGGCATAGTTCTGTGGAGCAGTTGCCACTTCTGCTCAGAAGACAATACAGCAGGGACCACGCCCAAGGTGTCAGAGGTGACACGTGAACTCATTTTTTGGTTGATTTTTCTTTGTTAAATGGCATTTAAATATATAAAATAAACATCAAAAATATAAGTCTTTGTTTTACTATGGTTGCAAATATCAAAAAGTTTCTATATGTGACACGGCACCAGAGTTAAATTAGGGTTTTTCAAAATGCTGACACGTCGAGCTCAAAAGGTTCACCATCACTGGTATAGGGTTAGGTGAGGAGAGTGGAGAGAGAAGGGTCTTAACCTTATTATTTGGTATCTACCAGATTCTAGGCCAGCCGTGGGCAAACTATGGCCCACGGGCCGGATCCGGCCCGTTTGAAATGAATAAAACTAAAAAAAAAAAAAGACCGTACCCTTTTATGTAATGATGTTTACTTTGAATTTATATTAGTTCACACAAACACTCCATCCATGCTTTTGTTCCGGCCCTCTGGTCTAGTTTAAGAACCCATTGTGGCCCTCGAGTCAAAAAGTTTGCCCACCCGTGTTCTAGGCACTGTACGCGCGCCTGCACAGTGCGATTGAAACTTCGTGGCCCACGCACTGAAGACGGTTTTCGGCCCGGGCGAGTCTATTTTGAAGAAGTACTGTTGATATTTGGCTCTGTTGACTAATGAGTTTGCCGACCACTGAATTAGGCCAAGGGAATGTTTCTGATAACTGAAAGGTGGGAATTCGGCTGCAGAATCTGGCAAAGGCTTGTTTGTCCCCCGGGGCATAGCAGTTCCGTCTTCAGGGGGAAGGAAAGTTCTGGCTACTAGTGTGAAGACCCTGAGACTCAAAGTAAAAACAATCACAGGAGAAAAAGTCCTTTGGACTCCAGAACTAACCTGACTTTTTTGTTCACGTTCTTTGAGTTCTGGGCTTTAAGGGACAGAGTAACATTCACGAATTAGACATGAACACTTGACCTGCTCATTGAAAGGTTAAATGAGGACCTGTACTCTGCTTCAGGAAGGCAGGCCAGGACTTCACATGGGCCTGGGAAACACTGTTCCGTTCCCAGGGGCCAGAGAGCCCTGCACAGTTGGGAACACCTAGGCGCCAGCTCACCATGGCTCCCAGCTACTGGGAGATGTCAAATGTACAGGAACTGTGCTCGGGGAGATTTTTAACGACTAAACATCTTAACCTTTAAATTGGGCAAATTGGAGCCATTATCCTTCCCTGGCAGAGCACCTGCAACAGGCTTTGTTTTCTTTACGTAGTTATGGCGTGTGCAAATAGAAAGTCACAATTTAGCAAAATGTGTTCCCAGTTAGTCCTTTAAACAAACACAGACTTCTCACCATTGGTCTCTGCAGGCTCAGGGCCCCTTTCCTCCTCGCCTTCCTTCCGATTCCCTTCTCTCCAGTTCTTTCCCCCACCTGTGCCTCTTCTGTCTTTCTTCTTCCATTTGCTCCCTCTAGTAACCATTTTGACACAGAATATCAATTTCCCGATTGTGATCTTTTATACATTCAACTAAATAAGTACTTGCTCTGGTTTTAGAGAATCAAGAAGGGGGGAAATAAGTATAAATAGACAAAAAGAAAAAAGAATATTAGAATAAGGTATCTATCTGCACCTGTCCAAAATTTAAGAAAGAAAATTAGCCTCTCCTCCCCCCAGGAGAAGGAGGTGATAAAAGCCACAGAGGTCTGCTTCCCTGCCAAATGTTGCATGTTTTAGGAATTTCTAACCTTGCCACAGCCAGGTGACTCACACACACCGGCTGACGCTTTAGGCTGCTACAGAACACCTGAGAAGATAAACCTAACCCAGAAAACAATCTCTCACTCCAGGTTAGCCTTTCAAAGGAGGTAGGGGAATTTTGAGCAATTATTTCCATTTTGTTCACCCAGGAATCACAGGCCGCAATCTCGATTTCAGACACTGTTGTGTCTGACAGTCAGAAACAATTTCCTGTCATGGGCAGGGGCTTGCTTCTGCCTGGGGAGGGAAAGTGGAATGAGTCAAAGATGACCTTATTTGGGGAATCTCAGGAAGAACCGAGATTCCCCTGAGAGGGCACCCTGTCTGCTTGCAGAAGCTGGCTCACCGGCTCCCTCCTCAAATCCTTCTTCCTTCCATCTGTTCGCTACCCTGGAGGTTTTCGATACTTCCTACAGTTAGTATGTCTGTAATCCTTCAGTGCCTCCTTTTTTGCCCTTTTAGTTCTCTAGTACACAACTAACCATTCTTTATTAAACTCCCTTTGTGAAATAAAAAATATTATATAGAGAAAAGTAGATATTAATGATTATATTTTTATATTATGGAGAACCTGGGCACCTGCCAAAATCATTGGAAAACTTTGTAAAGTTATTAACAAATATAAAATAAAACATGTTCTTCACTATGAATCCTCAAAAATAAAAAGTCCTTCCTCCCTTCATGCACCTCGCTGGTCCCAGGTTGCCTTTTGGGGACACGTTTTCTTTATCTCCCTCACGGAGAACTAAGATGATCTTTGTAAATAAAGTGTCTGTGAACGCAAGCCATAAGAGAAAGAGAAAGTGGGGTCCACAGAGCCTAATTCGAAACTTAAATGTTAATTGAATCCACAGAGACCATCATATACCACCATGCCTCTTCTTTTTGCATGAAAATCAGAAGAAAAAAAGGAATCAGGAAACTACTTTTCTGAAAGTGTATACAGGAGTCCTGACTTTAGAACCCGGGATATAGAAGTAAGCCATGCATACAATAGGCAACTCCCTGTTCAACTCTCGTTTCTGAGGTAACAGATAATATTAATCAAGCACTTAAAATATTCCTGGCTCTGTGCAAGGGGCCCTATAAACATTAATGAGATCCTCTAAACAACCCTAAAGAATATATATCATTTTAAAGTGAGATATAATTGACATATAACATTGTTTACATTTAAGATGTGTGATGTGTTGCTTTGCTACATTCATATATTGCAATACGACTACCACTGTATATCATTTGCTCAGAGAGGTTTGAAACTTTCCTTGAAGTAAACAGTAATTTCCTCTGACATCATTGGACTGAGGCTATGAAGATGCCTGAGAGCCTGAGGGACCTGGGAACTAGGAAAAACTAAATTAGAATTTAAGATAGGGAATTAGACCATTTATTAAGTTTTGGATTTTCAAAAATGAAAACACCCAATATTAATATTCCTCAGTATACAAAGGAGGAAAACAGACTCCCTTACCATCCCCTAATATTATCTTTCTCTCTCTTGGAAGAGTATCCATATTCTTTCCCAGAAGACTTCATTCCTACTTAAGTTTCTATGGGCCCAGAATTAGTGGCAAACGGTTTAGAATTTGAACCCAGGACGATCCAGTTCAGAGCCTGGGCTCCTGTTCACTCTGCTAGACTGACTTGTCACTGTTGGCACCCTCATACCATTGCCATGGAGACCCAGTGTAAAGGATAGAGAGACTGCCCTAACCGGTTTGGCTCAGTGGATAGAGCGTCGGCCTTCGGACTGAAGGGTCCCGGGTTCGATTCCAGACAAGGGCGTGTGCCTTGGTTGTGGGCACATCCCCAGTGGGAGGTGTGCAGGAGGCAGCTGATCAATGTTCCTTTCTCATCGATGTTTCTAACTCTCTATCTCTCTCCCTTCCTCTCTGTGAAAAATCAATAAAATATATTTTTTTAAAAAAATAAATAAATAAATAAAGGATAGAGAGACTGAAACTTTTAGAAATCTGAGTGCTTTTGTGTAAATGAAAGGGAACAAGTGTGAAATGCCAATGGAATGGAGGAAAGTTAATTCCCATAACCAACTCTTATTAGAGACTGCCTGGTATGTAGTACCACACCCCATTCACAAGAGGTTCTCTAAGGTTGTTTACTACAGTGCTACTGAGTGTGGTCCAAGGACCTCCGAACAAGATAACAACAATTGAGAGTGCACAGATGATGTAATGCCACATCCTCAAAGCAAAATACCTTATATGTCCAAACATATGTCTGCCATGGTGTGTAATTTTCTTTTAAATGTCCTTTAAGAGAGAAAAAGATGGCGGCTGGCAGGATGGAGGTGAGGGATAGGAAGTGAGTGAGTGAGGGGATGAAAGGAGAGTGTGTGGATGTGTGTGGTGTGTGTGTGTCAGTGAGGGAGGGACAGTTAAATCCGTCAGGAGCAGCAGAGGCTGGCAGACCAGG
>NW_005371986.1:692952-693307 GCF_000412655.1 Myotis brandtii | reverse complement strand
GCTCATTCCCCCTGAGCCCATCTATCCACAGGGCACTTTGGGAAGCCACAGTGAGCCTCTGCTGGGTCTGATCTTGGACAAATAGGGACGCATTCCCCTGGGCAGTAGAAATTCTGAATTCACCCATCCTGGATACCTGCCCAAAGATGCCTCAATTAAGCGTGTCAGGGCCCTTCAGAGTGCTTCAGTGCGCCTGCGCTAGCAAACTCACAGCGGGTGCTCCTGTGTGCCACCACTGGGAACACGAACCTATCCACCACAGGTGCATCAGCAAAAACTGGGTTTCCCCACCCACAGCTGCAGAACTCTGGACACTACAGGTGCATGCTTTTCCAGCGTGCAGGTCTCCCAAGAC
>NW_005371986.1:690931-692160 GCF_000412655.1 Myotis brandtii | reverse complement strand
AGCTGCAATAAAGAACACAATGGAAGGCTTAAACAGCAGACTAGAAGAGGCTGAGGACCGCATCAGCGAATTAGAAGACAAGGTAGGAAAAAACACACAAACACAGGAGCAACTGGAAAAAATACTTAAAAAGCAAGGGGAGAGCCTAAGGGAGCTTTGGGACAATGCAAAAGGGAACAACATTCGCTTAATAGGGGTACCAGAAGGAGAGGAGGAGAAGCAAGGTATAGAAAACCTGTTTGAAGAAATAATGACAGAAAACTTCCCTGATAGTGGCAAGGAAAAAACTACACAAGTCCAAGAAGCACATAGAGTGCTTACTTTAAGGTCTATTTTGTCAGATATAAGTATTGCAACCCCAGCTTTTTTCTCATTCCCATTTGCCTAAAATATTTTTTGCTATCCCTTCACTATCACTCTGTGTGAATCCTTTGTTCTCAGGTGGGTCTCTTGAAGACAGCAGATATATGGGTTGTGTTTTCTTATACATTCAGCTACCCTATGTCTTTTGATTGGGGCATTTAATCCATTACGTTTAATGTTATTATTGAAAAGTACTTGTTTGTCATCATTTTTATTCTTAATATTTGTGTTTCTTCTTGCCTTTCTGTTTCTTCTTTTTACAGCAGTCCCTTTAGCATTTCTTGCATTGCTGGCTTGGTGGTAATAAACTCTCTTAGTCCTTTTTTGTCTATGAAGCTCCTGATTCCACCTTCAATTTTGAATGATAGCTTTGCTGGGTATAGTATTCTGGGATTCAGTCCCTTGCTTTGCATCACTTTGTATATTTCATTCCATTCCCTTCTAGCCTGGTGTGTTTCTGTTGAGAAATCCGTCAATATTCTAATGGGAGATCCCTTGTATGTAACTTTCTGTCTCTCTCTGGCAGCTTTTAAGATTCATACTTTGTTGTCAATGTTTGCCAATTTAATTATGATGTGTCTTGGTGTTGGTCTTTTTGGGTTCATCTTGTTTGGGACTCTCTGTGGATTTGCATAGTTTTTTTCTTGCCAATATCGGGGAAGTTTTCTGTCATTATTTCTCCGAACAGGTTTTCTATTCTTTGCTTCTCTCCCTCTCCCTATTCTGGTACTCCTATTATGTGGATGTTGTTTCATCTTGTGTTGTCCCAAAACTCCCTTAGGCTCTCCTCTTGCTTTTTAATTTTTCTTTCCAGTTGCTCCTGTGTTTGTGTGTTTTTTCCTACCTTGTCTTCTAGCTCACTGATG
>NW_005371986.1:645070-690558 GCF_000412655.1 Myotis brandtii | reverse complement strand
AGCTGTTTGGGTTTTCTTGATGTAGGCCTGCGAGCTAGAAAGGTGCAACCGTGGTGTCCAGATGTCAGCAGCTGGGGAGGGGTATGTTCCAATTTTTGCTGCCTTATGTCCTTGGCTAAAATCACATGTGCCCAGCAGGGGCTCTCGGAGGTACCCAGGAGCTGTCTGTCAGGGTGGTAGAGCTCAGGAGGCCTGCACTCTGGAAAGGCACAACTGTGGTGTCCAGGGTTCTGAAGCTGTAGGGTGGGAAGACTCAGTTTTTGCTGCTGGGCCTGTGGTTGGATACACATGCTCCCAGTGGCAGCTCACAGGGGCACCCGCGGTGTGCTTGCCAGTGCGGCACCTTTGTGCACTCTGAAGGGCCCTGTTGAAGCCATGCGATCAAGGCATCTGTGGTCAGGTATCCAGGATGAGGGTATTCAGAATTTCTATTGTTGGAGCAGTGCACCCTTGTTAGGATAGGAACACACCTGTGGTACTGTGGGCTGAGGAGGCCTGAGCGCTGGAAAAGCACGACTCTAGTGTCCAGAGTTCTGCAGCTGTAGAGTGGGAAAACTCAGTTTCTGCTGCTGTGCCTGTGGATGCTACTGCCCAGGGGAGTGCGTCCCTATTTGTCCAAGATCGGACCCAGCAGAGGCTCACTGCGGCTTCCTAAAGTGCCCTGTGGATAGATGGGCTCAGGGGGAATGAGCAACTGTGGCAGTGCCTTTGCTGGGCACTGAGCTTTGATGCACTCTGAGGGCCCTGGCGTTTAAGTTGTGCAGCTGGGTGTGTGTGGGCAGTGATTCAGGCAGAGGGAATCCAGAATTTCTACTGGGGGGCAGTGCGCCTGTGTCTGTACATAATCACACCCAGCTGGGGCTTACAGTGACTCCTAAGAGAAGTCTATGGAGTGGTGTGCCTCGGAGACCTGCGCGCTGACTCGTGAATGTGGTGCCCGGGGGTCTGCCGCTGGGGACGGGGAGGCTGCACTTACTGCTGTGGGCGTGGTGCTCCTTTGGAGGTGGAGATCCCAGGGTCTGCGAGTCTGCGGGTGGGGCAGCAGGACTTTGGCTGGAGTGGCTGCTGGGTCACGGGCAGTGTCCAAGGCCTGTCTGGGGAGTGGTGTTGATGAGTTCCTAGACGGCCGCTCTCCCCTTCAAGATGGCGTGGGCTCCGTGCCCGAGTCCTGCAGTCCGGGGAGTGCCGCAGCAGTAGTAGTCTCTCCCTGTCCAGGAGAGTCTGGTCTGCCAGCCCCGGGTACTCCTGTGGGATTTAACTGTCCCTCACTCACTTACACACACACCACACACAAACACACACTCTCCCTTCACCCTCTCACTCACTCACTTCCTATCCCTCACCTCCGTCCTGCCAGCCACCATCTTCGGAACTCTCCCAATTTTAATTTATTACTTGTCTGTCTCAGGTCTTTGCTCAGTAATATAAAATATCCCCCTAAAATTTTGAAATTCTAAACTTCTCCTCATGAAGAATTGAAGTTGTGGGGGGTTAATTTATAACTCTAGGAAGGCCTGGAACAAGCAAGTATATTAAATTAAAAGTGCCTCTAGGTTGATAACACCCCAGGATCTTGTCTAAAAGAAACATAAATCCTTTCTGAAACTTTGAGCATCTTCACTCATTTCCCTCAATAGTCCAAAAAAAATTATGGTCAGCCAAATATGAGGAATAAAAAGTTATCAAAAATGAACAAAAGTAAGTGAAAATATAAACAACTTTCAGGAACGAAAATATAATTGCCAAAATTAATACTCACTAGATTATTAAAACAGCAGATTAAAATGAACTGAAGAAAGAATTGGTAAACTAAGAGCTAGACATGAATAAATTATGGTTCATAGTTCACGGAGAGACAAAGAGTTAGAAAAGATATGTTAAGAGATGTGGAAGGTAGAGTGAAATGTGCTAATAATGTCCACTTTGAGTTCTAGAAAGAAAAAAGTATCGTATCTATTGCCAGTTAACAAGTTACTCTAAAACTTAGCTGTTTAAAGCAACAAAGAGTTGTTTCTCACAGTTTCAGAGGGTTCAGGAATCTGGAAGTAGCTCACCTGAGTAGTTCTAGCTTAGAGTCTCGAATGATGCTGCAGTCAAATAGAGCTTGACTAGTTCAATCAGCCAGGATGATACAAAAATACTAAACTTGTGTACACCTGTTAACATAGCCTCATAACATATAAAAGAAAAGGTTAATGAAGTTGCAAAGAAAAGTTGACAAATCCACCACCAGTAGAGGGAATTTTAACATACCTTCCACATGATGAATAAATAAAGCAAACCAATATTATCACAGGAATAAAGAATATTTGAACAACATAATAATTTATGAAATTGGCACAAATTAACCCCTACACACCTGATGATCAGAGAATATACATTCTTTTCACAGACACATGGAACTTTGATGAAAACTGGACACATGTCAAGCCACAAAACAATTCTGTAAACTTCAGTCAGTAATATTCAAACTATGTTCTATGTCTTCAGTACAATTATATTTGGAACCATTAAAAATAATCATAAGAAGTTAGATTTGGAAAATCATAAACATACTTTATTAAACAACTAAAGTATCAAAGAAAAATTCTAATGAAAATTAAAATAAACCTAGGCCTGGACTGAAGCTTTTATAAGGGCAAGAGCCATGTCTGTTTCTTTAATAACTTCACATTCTAGCAGTTAGCAGGAACTGCATCAATAAATGCCAAATAAATACATGAATGGGTTTGAATAATAAAAGATAAAAATATTTTCATGTTATATTTTTTCATTTTCTATTGCTACGTTTTCTGAGGTAATGGAAAAATAGTCATTTAGCTTTTGTTACATTGCAAGGTGTCACTAGCTGAGCTCTTTAAAGGTTCTGGCTGGCAGATTAGTTAGGCAATTTTGGTGGGGGGGGTCAGCTAAGCTAATGATTTTCAGCTTAATTGACAAATAAAAATAGTATATACTTAAAGTTTACAACTTGATATATTGATATACATATATATTGTGAAGTGATCACCACAATAAAGTAATTAACATATTCACCTCAAAGAGTTACTTTTTTTTATTTTTGATGAGACCAGCAATGATCTCTTAGCAAATTATAGGTAGAAAAATATACAATTGTTAACTATTCTCACTATGCTATACATTATATCTCCAGAACTTACTCATCTTACATAACTGAAACTTGCCTCATTTCTCCTATCCCCAACTTCTGGCAACCACCATTCAACCTAGTGTTTCTATGAGTTCAACTATTTTAGATTCTACATATAAGTGAGATCATGCAATATTTATCTTTCTGTGTCTGGCCTATTTCACTTATCATGATGTCCTCCAAATTCACCCATATTGCTGCAACAGGATTTCCTTCTTTTGAAAGGTTGAATAACACTGCCTTTTATAATGCATGTAAATTTTTTAATTACCATGAAAGATTAAAGCAACTATTTTCATGAGATTCATTTATCATTAGAAAATATGTTAGTTATAAAATAAAGAAAAAATAGGAAGCAATTGCTTTTCACCTGGATAAAACTACACACATAAAAATGCTATTGTCTCAGAGAGTGAATCATACATCACAGTAAGTTAATGACATGGAAATGTTACATTCAGTCAGATCCCCACTCTACACCTTAGACAAATGAAGGCAAGAGAGAATAGCTGTCTTTCTTGGGTTCTTACAGCTCTTTAAGGGAAAATATCCATCACCTAATTCTACTAATTTGTAACTGTACCATGTTTACATAATGTGTCTTCCGCATGATTCCTGCTTTCATATATCATGTCCTCCCCCTCTACACACCTTCCCCCTGAATGACCCCAGAAGACCTAGACCTGAGAGTGTAAATAACACTCATTTATAGGAATGTTTATGTATTCCTAAAAAAGTGATAACAAAATTTCAGAAATGACAGAATTTCCTAGAAAATTCTCAGCTAACCACTGCTATAAGTTATATTTTATCACAAAATGATATTGCCCCTGAGTAGTTACTCTTCATAATTTCTACCATTATCTGCTCCCAATAAAACATTGGCACAAATATCAACTGCCTACTGTGGCCAGGAGAGGAAAGAGGACGCCAAACTAGGTAATGAACATTTATTCTAACTGAAGATTTCTGAGTCCTGGCTTGACTTTGCGTTTGTTTCTTATTTCTTTCCATAGATTTCTAGCCACACTGGGATCTGACATGCAACATACACTGAGCACTTCTCCCCAGCTCAAGTTCAACACTGTGTGCCCTGCCCTCCTGCCCAATCTAGAAGTGCCTCTGGGAACATGCAGTTGAGTTTAGGAAGACGGTTTGGGAGTTTGTTTACGGAGAAGAAATTTTCTCAGGAGCAGAAGACCTGCTGCCTTTTGAGAGAGTCTCATCTCTCAGCATGTTAGAAATGTTCCATTAGGGTTAGGAAACTAATTTCATTTCCAAGGTTTCACATTATTTTTGTAATATACCTTTTCGTCATGAGTTTCCAAAGTCTATTTATATGCAAACATCTAAACTTTAGAACTTTACTTTGAGAACTTTTAGCCATGTCTAAAAGTCCTCATTTTAGTTCTTTAAGAAATTAAGTTTTTTTTCTCACTACAAACTTGCAAAAGATAACATTTGGCACCAGAATTTACTCCATTATTCTAAGATCCTTACATTCTCCACATCAAATCCATTACTTTACCCATTTCAGTCCAAATATGGATACAACATAGTGAGAACAAAAGAACTTTGAAATAATTATCCTCATAAGAGAAGAACCCTATATCATATGACCATTATAGCAATATAGATCACAAGTTATTTCAACCTCTGGTTTTACTGCAATCAAGTAAGTTTAGAGAAAAAAATTCAGGTTTATGGGAATCAGAGCAATTTTCCTGTCTTATGGATTAATTGACTCACCCATTCATTTACCCATTCCTTCCCTTTTTGTTGTTGTTGTTGTTGTTGTTAATCCTCACCTGAGGATATTTTCCCAGTGATTTTTTTTTTGAGAGAGAGTGGAAGGGAAGGGGAGAGACAGAGAGAGAGAAACACCAATGTACACATCGATTGGTTGCCTCCCTTGCAACCAAGGTACATGCCCTTGACCAGAATCAAACCCGGGACCCTTCAGTCCGCAGGCTTACACTCTATCCACTGAGCCAAACCAGCTAGGACTATTCCTTCCTGTTTAAACATATTTAATAAGCACTCACTGGGTAGAATGCAGGTATGCACCAGGTGTTAGAGAAACAGCTTTAAAGTTCTTCCCACACCACCACCCCATCACATGGAATTTACATTCTAACAGAGAAGAAAGATAATAAATTGGTACACAAATGAATGTGAGTACTGTCCAGTTTTATGAAGAAAATACAGCAGGGCTAGAGGGGGGGAATGATACTATGCATAAGCTGTCAGGCTAGGGGGCCTCTACGGAGGTGACATTTGAACAGAGATCTGAAAGAAGTGAAGGAACAAGCCACAGCAAGTTCTCATACAAAGGTGTTCCAAATGGAAGGAATGACAAGTGCAAAGAGCCTGGAACAGGAATATGAAGGATGTGATAAAGAGGGGAAAAGGACATTCTTTTATATTTTAGTCCTATTTTGCCTGTATAATCTTACATTTTTAACACAGGACTAATGCACGCACCAAAAAATACAGAGCACTTACTATGCTAATACCAGGCTGATGACCCTACAGATGCAGAGCCTGTTTGAAGGAATTTAACAGTAGTTTCTACAAGGTGAGAAAAAAAAATCTTAGCAGTTGAGGTCAGCCACTCAAGCAGAATCTCTGAAATTGGGTGAAAATGTACCCTTTTTTTACATTGTGTAACCCAAGTTTAATTTTTTAAGGGACAGCAGAGATATCACTCGCAAAACAGAAATGGAGGTTTATCTTTCACAGTCTCAAGTATTCCAGTAGGTCATAAATCAACTGGTCATTTCTCTATGTAATGATTTACCAAATTATCAAAGGCATCTCCTTGTTAACTTTTTATGAGGCTTATCATCTAGAGCCAGCCTCCAAAATTAGAGGCTAATAAATGATTAGCTACATGTCTAGATGTGCAACAGCTGACTGAGGAGCAATAAAAGATCCCTCCCCACCTGACCATTCTGCTGGGTGACTTAGTCTGTGTCCACTGGCACAATCCGCTAAAGATCTGGGAATCATTCTGTTCATGTGTTCACTGCCGCCGGGGGAAAGCCTCGTCCAAGTGGCCTTGGGGAAGCTCAGTGACCTACTGCTTACACTGATCACATTCACAAGTCTCAGTCCTCCACCTCCCACTGTCATGTGTCTGTAGACAGAGGCAGATATTGATACCTTAATTTTTATTTATAATTTTGAAAATAGTTGGCTTTTCAAATATGCTGTCAGACTTCACACATCTCTCTTCAAATTCCACTAATTTTGGAAGCCCAAATGATGTTAACCATGGAGGCCAAATAGTTTTAGTTAAGTCTCATGATGCAGTGGTTCTCAACCTTCCTAACGCCGCGACCCTTTAATACAGTTCCTCATGTTGTGGTGACCCCCAACCATAAAATTATTTTCGTTGCTACTTCATAACTGTAATTTTGCTACTGTTATGAATTGTAATGTAAATATCTGATATGCAGGATGTGTTTTCAGGGGTCGCGACCCACAGGTTGAGAACCGCTGCAACTTTTAGAGCCCTGTTGCAGCATCTGTCACATCATAAATACCCAACTAACTTGTATTTTCTGCCTTCTTCCACTAATATTCAGTTTCTTTACCTGAAGAAATGAGAAAATATGTATATCCTATATAATAAAGAGCTAATATGCTAATGGTCATGACACCCTCACGCCGTAATGACCAATCAGCAGGAGGCTGCGTGTGCAGCAGGGCAGAGCCGTCACCTTATTCCGGATACCGGGTGGAAGCAGGGAGGTGCCCAGAGGAGGTGGGTCCACCCCGAGGAAACTCATGGGACCAAGGATGGGCCTTAAAGTGGCCAGAGAAGGCCGGAGGGGGTGGGGGCAGGGCCAGGTGCACTCGATCTCTAGGTGAAAAGGTGAGGGTGTCAAGGCAGGATGGCAGGTGGGTGGGCAGGGGGAGTGCAGTGGGTGGGTGGGGCCGCGCGATTTCACGCACCGGGTCACTAGTATTTAATAACGGGAACGTTCCCTTAGGCTTACTGTTGTAATGTTTTAATCATAATCCACAACTATAATATTGGTGATACTATCCACCATACCTCAGAGGTTTGGCTTGTTCTGTTTCCATAATCTACAACTCTATCCAACTTAGAGCATGACTTTGACATGAGGAAGTAGAGACTCCAAGGACAGAAGAAGAGTTGTTCCACCCCTTGTTTATTCTCTGTAAATTATCCCAACTAAACACCAGAACAGGGCTTCTGTGTGCACTAGGTCAAGCTGTAAATACCCACAGTCTGAAGAATTAAATCTGTGTGATATTCCCAGAGATGTGAACAAGAGCCAAATATTTATAACAATGGAAAGATCCTTCCGCAGGCATTTCTTACCCAAAGTTGAACTTTTATCAAAGAATGTTTTTTCCAACAGGCTGTTTCAAATAAATGTTAACCATGCAGTGTCTCTTCTCTCCCTTCAGGATACACAAACCACAGAATTCCGATGACTCACCCCAAAGTAGCTTATGAATATGCCAAGGGCGGAAGGGCATGCTGTTTGGTTCTTTAAAACTTCCTGCCAAACTGAAGAAACTGAGAAACTGAACATACACAGATATTTGGGGGCTAAACTGTGAGTAATAATGAGAATTTAATCCCTTTTAGTATTCTGGGTTAGCAACAGCTTGCCTAACATGTCCGGTTACATCCTGTTTGCTACACATGTGACTCCTTGAAAAAAAATAAAAATATAATATTAATAGCACAGTGTTTCATTGTTAAGACTGCTATTATCTAAGTCAATGGTTCCCATACATTTGCTGCCATTTCTTGGGAGAACTATAAATTAATGGCTTTATGAAACAAACAAATCATCATTATGACTTTGAAATAAAAAAAAAGCCAGGATTCAATGCTTGGAATTTTGAGGCTGCATAAGCCCTTAAAAAGGCAAGGTAGTGAAGTATATTGATTAAAATCTTGGGTTTGAATCCCAGTCCTTATACCAGCTATGACACCTTTAGCAGTTACTTTCCCTCTCTAAGTCCTACTTTCCCATAGGTGAAATGAAGACAGTAATAATACTATGTGTTATGTCTATAGGGTGAGGATTAAATAAAAGTATGTATGTAAATGAGGAGTACTGCTAAGTAAATTAATTACCTACTGCACTCTCTTTTCACCAATAATGAATCTAAAGACCAAAGCCATTAAGTGAGCTAAGAAAGGTCACACACTCATCTGTACAGTACAAAGACAGAGCATTATAAGGCTGATGTTAAAAACAGGCTCTAGCCCTAGCCGGCTTGGCTCAGTGGATAGAGAGTCAGCCTGAGGACTGAAGGGTCCCAGGTTCGAGTCCAGCCAAGGGCACATGCCTGGGTTGTGGGCTCGATCCCCAGTAGGGGGCGTGCAGGAGGCAGCTGATTAATGATTCTCTCTCATCATTGATGTATCTATCTATCTCTCCTTCTCCCTTCCTCTCTGAAATCAATAAAGAAATATATATTTTTTTAAAAAGGCTCTAAAGCCAATCAGCCCAAGTTCAAGTCCCAGTGTTCCTACGTGCTAGATGTATAACCTTGGGCGAGTCACTAAATTTTTCTGTGCCTCAATCTTTTTATCTACCATATGAAGATAACACTAGTACTTTCTCACCCCTAATCAACACCACTGTATTTCTACTCCCACCCAACTGGTATCTAATTTGAAAGTTGTTGATATAGGCCCAGCCACCGATGCCCTCTGAGAGTTATATGCCTACAACTGCTAGCATAGGTTAAAAAGGTGACAGTGGTATAAAGAACTTCCCACAACCCACCATTTGTTTTTCAAATAACAGACTACACTTTACACTTTGCATTGTCTTAGTAGTTCTGCAAGGGCTTTCAATCCCAAACTGAAACTAAGTGGTCAAAGAACTTTAGAAGCCATGCTTCCTAGCTTCAGTAGATATCATTTCCAAAAATAAGAGAAAAATATCCGCATGGCCTTTCCGCATCGTGTGTCTCTTGAAACATCATAAGAAACAAACAAGTGGGAATGTCTTATGAGTTGGTAGTAGCATGGGGGCCTGGACCAGGACGGCCCCTCACACTTCCTCATCCTTTCCAAGAGAAAACTTGCGGAACAGAACTGTGCTTGAAGATTTCAGGGAGCACCGCAACCCAGAGGACTCCCTCCTGGTCATGTCACAACCAAAGACCCGATGGAGTTGATTCAGATTGCACACGTCTGCTGGCACAGCACTCAGTGCATCAGCGCCTCACCTGACACTGACTCATTGCTGGATGTGACGCCAAAGCCTGATTGTGTCGGTCATATGTAACTTGCCACTTCCAGCCAAGCATTCCAAGCCCTTTTGGAAATAGGGCACCCGCTTGCTTCCTCACCATGCCCTGAAACAGGGGTCCTCAAACTTTTTAAACAGGGGGCCAGTTCACTGTCCCTCAGACCGTTGGAGGGCCAGACTATAGTTTAAAAAAAAAACTATGAACAAATTCCTATGCACACTGCACATATCTTATTTTGAAGTAAAAAAAAAACAAAATGGGAACAAATACAATATTTGTATTTGCATGTGACCCACGGGCCATAGTTTGAGGACCCCTGCCCTGAAACATTGGATTTTGAGGCTGCATAAGCCCTTAAAAAGGAAAGGTAGTATATTGATTAACATCTTGGGTGTGAATCCCAGTCCTTATAACAGCTATGACACCTTTAGCAGTTACAGCTCAAACTCCTGAATTCTCTGGCCACCATGAGTCGTCCTGTCTCTTCTGATGGCCCTCCTCCTCCATTACAGCTGACCTCTGCATCAAACCTAATGCAGAAGCTGGGAGGCTCCTCTTTGTGGCCTCTCAGTCAATATTTATTCAACTCAATTCAGTCACACTCAGCGATAACAGGCAGCCAGGATTACCAGATTTCCCAAGTGCATCTGAAACTCATTGCCTGGGGTCAGGGTGATAGGGGGTTATTTCCTTACAGAAAAACCAATTTTCTCAAATGTTTTTCATTAAGCCTCAACAGAGATACCGTGTCTTACTCAGGTTTATAAAAAATTCAACATGTCTGTCACAGCAGCTTAAGGCCCTAAGGCAGGAAATCTGAATCTGTAACAAAATTCTTCCAAAGTAATAGGTGGTTCACAGACATCAAAGAAAGAGTCAAACCCATCATGAAATATGTATTGGACAAAAATCACATAGAACCAGCTCTTGTTTCTCGACATTTCAAACAGTATGTGCTCCCATCTTTCATGGGGGATTCCATGTCTTATTAGCTCATGCATGTTCACCCTGTGCCTGCAAAATGCTAAGCACATACTACATATTTTTCCTTTTTTTGTTTCAGAAATAAAGAATGAATGAATATGGGATTACAAGAGAGCAAGAAAGAAAGAAGACCAAACCTGTGGCCAGTCAACATTTATCCTATGAAGATAAGCACTTTCCTATTAATTTTTAGTGTATTAACATCTTAAATCTAAAAACAAGCCTATGAAGCACAATTCTGTGCACAACAGCAAAAAGACACAAATGTCATCTATCCCTTGACATAAAAAGAATAAATGGAGGTAAAAAAGTTTCACACCAATTATTTTTTAAAAATACCAAAGTTGTTCAAGATAAAAATACTGGATATTTAGTAGGATCAAACATAGCTAATTTACCAAAGACTGGCATATGCAACACTCTTATAATTTGAAAGGCAAGGGAGACTATAATGAGCAAGAATACAACACACACACACACACACACACACACACACACACAATATCGTATATAATAAAATGCAAATTGACCAAACAGCGGGAGGACAGGTCGGCGGGGGGCGGGGCCAGCGAGAGGGCAGCACCAGGCCAGCCAAGACGGGTGATCAGGAGATGGTGGTGGAGGGGCAAATGGGCCCGCAGATCACCTCCCGCAGAGGGAGGCCAGACTGCGGCTTAGGCCGGCTCCCCTCGGGGAGGCATCCCCTGAGGACCCCTGATCTGCGAGAGGGCACAGGCCGAGCTGAGGGACCGCCCAAGTGCATGAATTTTCATGTACCAGGCCTCTATCCCTACATAAATATACAAGCAAATAAAGTAGTTGGATCTCAAAGAATTTGGGGGGCTTGAATAAAATAGAAAAGAAAGAATTTTAGGGACAAAACTGGGAAAAAGTGTTTCTCAGGCTCATGCATGATGAATCACTTAAATTAATAAAAGCACTCACCAGGGACAAGATAGAAGCAGAGCAGTCTCTCTTCCTGGAGGAATAAATGGCTCTTAATTACAAATTATAAATATTAATAATATATTTTTTAA
Source organism: Myotis brandtii (assembly GCF_000412655.1). NCBI lineage: Eukaryota > Metazoa > Chordata > Mammalia > Chiroptera > Vespertilionidae > Myotis > Myotis brandtii. The sequence goes on along the minus strand of NW_005371986.1, from coordinate 679,131 downwards.
GAATTAACGGGTACAAATCCAAACCGGGTGGAAAAGGATACAGAAAGAGGAAAATGCTGAGAAAGAGTGAGTCTGAAAAGGCCTTTGGGGATAACCAGGGAAGGGAAGGGCAGTCTCAACTACAATACAAGTCTGTGGAGCCATCCTCGCTCACACCAGAGGGGGCAGCACTCTGCTGGGTGCTCACGTAGCTCTTTGCCCATATATCAGCCATAACACGTATTCTTATGTATCGCTGATTTTATGGTTTAACCCTGCAATTTAATCACCTCCTAACAGGTGTGAACTTATAGCAGGTACTTAATAAACAGTGTTGACGGAAAAACGTCCAGTGATATGGACTGACAATGACAGCCTTCTCCAGCAACTCAGGTGGGGGGAGTAAGTTCAGCCCTGGTACATGCTTTATACAAAACCCCAGACCTGGCTCTAAATTTGAGACTACACTGGAGTAGCCCAAACAAGGAAATTCAGTAAGAATGATCTCTTAACCTCTACAAAGCTAAACTCTTATCTATTCTCTGCACCTGTAACCGCTTGACTTATAAATAGTTTGCCCTTTTACTTTGCTTCATGGTCAGCTGCCTCAGATCACGTTGCTGTTATGACTAAACTCCACAAAGAATAGTGCTGGAGTTTAAAGGGAAACCACCAGCAAAGCTCAAAACCAGGAGGAGGGAGCCCAGCAGCCCAATGTGGAATCCAAATGCAGGAGGGAGGAGGGGAGGGAGGGAGGAAAAGAGAGAGAGAGAGAGAGAGAGAGAGAGAGAATGAATGAATGAGAATGAATGAGAAAATAACACTGAAAAGGATTTGGGCAATATGAAAGAAATGCTACAAGAAAAGGAAGTAACTGACTAGTTCCTGAGAATTTTTATACTTATAACACAGAGGTTACAATATCTCAGTATATGTTAAAAATACACTGCCCCAATTAATCAACTCAATGATATGTTACACAGCCTCAAAAATTAGCATTTTGAAGATAATATGGTAGCATAAAAATCCACTTATTTATTGATCTGATGAATATTTATTAACCTTATCCTATGTGCTGACTCCACTTTACTGGTAAGTGCTGGGTGTATGTGAGGGAACAAAACAGACAAAAATCTCTGCCAGAATGGACCTAATCTATAATAATAAAAGCCTAATATGCTAACTAGACCAGACATCCTTCCAGATGACCTTCCGGACAAAGCCGCAGCAGTGGGGGCTGAGGCAGAGGCGGCTGACGAATTTCGTGCATTGGGCCTCTAATATTCTAATATAATGCATATGATGCAATGCTGTCAAGGCCCAGGACAAAATCTAGGGTAGTAATAAGGAAAGAACATGAGCTTTGGGAGTCTGGCAGACATGGTTTTAAATCTCAGTTCTACCATGACTTGCTATATAATGTTGAGCAGGTTAACTGCTCTTGCTAATTCTCTCTTCTACATTTATAATAAAGGAGACATAGAACTTCTCATAGTATTATTGTCAAGATCAAATAAGATAAAAAGTTAACCAGAACAGAATCTGACAATATTGTTCCTCAGGGGTCCAAAGAAATCCTCCCAGTAGAGAATAACACACACACACACACACACACACACACACACACCTTCTAAAGTAGTTTTTAAAAAACTAATGCATGGCTGAGTATGCAAGAATGTCAGGGAAATTCTTAGAGTCCAGAAACACTGAGAAAACACATATGCAGAGAGGTAAGCAAGTGCTTGAGATAGAATTTGTCTTGTGGGCACCACATGTGGGGAAACCCAGGATCAGGGAACAAATAAAGTGGTGGAGGGGGGGGCCCTAAGCCAGGATTCCCAAAAGATCCCACCTTCAAAGGGGCATTGAGATACTTTCCTGTCTCATCTTTAGATATGGGGATGGGGGGGCAGGGAGCGCAGGAATAACTACCCAGAAAATTACTAGCCACAATCCTGCTCTCACACAGAATTAGAACTTTCTGGTCCCAATACTTGTGTGGACCTTAAAAACAAAATTAAAGCTGAAAATTCAGTTTAAAAGATTCCTGAGTACACGAGCCTTCCCCCACCCCAGCACCTGAAAAATTAAAAGTTCTTTCTAGAGGAAAGCACTATAAACTTGGGCCTCAAAGAGTTCCTAAAGCTCAGTGGTTGGGCATCCACATATGAACCAGGAGATCATGGTTCCATTCCAGGTCAGGGCACATGTCTGGGTTGAGGGCTCAATCACCAGTGTGGGGCATGCAGGAGGCAGCTGATCGATGATTCGCCCTCAAAATTGATGTTTCTATCTCTCTATCCCCCTCTCCCTTCCTCTCTGAAATCAATAAAAATATATTTTAAAAAAAGAAAAGAGTTCCCACAGATAGGGTGGCAAGGCACATGGTGTTAATACATGATAAAACCAGCCACTGTGAATGAAAGTCAGTAGAAACAATAAACTTTAACGAGTAGTTGAAATATTAAATAAATGTGATAAGTATTTTTAAAAAATAAATAAGTACAAAAATATAATGAGATAAAAATTATCAGGCAGATTTTTAAAAAATAAAATTCCTAAAAATGAGACATATAATTACTAAAATTAGACATCTGTTGATAGACATGTTAGTTTTCATATCTTGGCTATTTTGAAAAATGCTGCAATGAACATGAAAGTGTGATCCATACGTTTCCTATCCTATCTAATAGACAAACATGGTAATTGACCATACCTTTGCTATACCTCCCATTGGCTAATCAGCGTGATATGCAAATTAACCGCCAACAAAGATGATGGCTAATTTGCATACTGCAGGCAGGGTGGGCCAGTGTGTGCCACCTAAGCCCCGCCCCCAGCCAGGACCCCCATGTGCAGCCCTGGGCGGCGGCACCCTGCGGCCTGTGATCATGATCGTGATCAAAAAGCTGGGCCCCGGGACCCAGGAGCCACCTTGCCTTCGGCCTGTGATCATGATCGGAAAGCTGGGCCACAGGCAAGGCAGCACCCTGAAACCCAGGAGCCACCTTGCCTACAGCCCGTGATCGTGATCATAATCGTGATCGGAAAGCCGGGCGCAGGCAAGGCGGCCCCCTGGAACCCAGGAGCCTGTCGGCGAGGTCTGCAGGCGAAACAGTGATCAAGCTATGAGGGGGAGGGTGGGGGGCTGAAGGAGCTACAGGAGCAGCTCTGGCTGGAGACTGAAGACTCCCGCCAGAGCGAGGAGCAAAGAGTGAAGGCTCCAGCCACAGCGAAGACTGTGTCCAGAGCGAAGATGGAAGGTGGTGGCCAGAGTGAAGGTCTGGGTCCCGGGTGCCAGAGGATTAATAAAATATTAATTGAAATGTATCTGCATTACATGAAAAATCTCCTAATTGCTTCTAGCATAATTTATTGTGCTATAATTTACAAGGGTTCAATTAAGAAATATCTTAATTCTAAATGATATAATAGAAAATATATAATAGTGCAGTTATAAGCACTTATCTGAAAATAAAAATTTAAAGAAGTGAATTTAAAGAAGGGATTAGCCAAAGAAAATATATGCACAACCCATGGACCCAGACAACAGTATGGCGATGGCCAGAGAAAAGTGGGGGGCAAGAGCTGGGTAGAGGGGGCAAAAGGGGGGAAATAGGGACATCCTATATAATAATAATAAAAGGCTAATATGCACATTGACTGAATGGCAGAATGACCGGTTGCTATGATGCGCACTGGCCACCAGGGGGCAGATGCTCAATGCAGGAGCATTGACCAGTGCACTTTCATATGGGGAGTGCCATTCAGCCAGAAGCTGGCTCATGGCTGGCCAGCGCAGTGGTGGTGGCAGGAGCCTCTCCCACCTCCATGGCAGCACTAAGAATGTCCAACTAACGGTTTAGACCTGATCCCTTGGGGGCCTAAGCCTTTAGTCGGACATCCCCCAAGGGCTCTCTGGCTGCCAGAAGGATGTCTGACTGCAAGCTTAGGCCTGATCCCCCGGGGAGTGGGCCTAAGTCGACAGGTGGACATCCCCCAAGGGGTCCTGGACTGTGAATGGGCACAGGCCGGGCTGAGGGATGCTACCCCCCCCCCCCACCAGTGCACAAATTTTTGTGCACCGGGCCTCTAGTTAAGATATAAAATATAATTATTCCTTAGAGCAAGGATTCTTAAGTGGGGTCTATAACCAATAAAATTCAGGGAATCTATGAACATGAATATGAAAAATTTGCATATTTATTTTCACTGACTGCAATATACCATGCTTTTCCATTTTGAGTGTAAACAACAAAACACAGTAGTGATAACAATAACTTTGATTTTTTTCACCAATATATATCTCAGATATTGTCATATCACATCATTGCTGCAGGCATCACAAAAGGTTGTTTATATTCATCTCATCAGTATATACACTGCCAAAGTGAGTACAATACTCATCTCATCAAGATCACATTACTTATTATAATAGACCTATAATTACTTCCCTGTTATTTGATGAGAATATATATCAATATATCACAATTGTTATATTTTTGACAACTACATTTCAGTATAATTGGTTTCTTTTGTAGTCTTGTGTATTTTATTTTCTCCATTTAAAATAACTACTTAGAGCAGTTTCTAGGATTTATCTGACAGCCAAAGGTGTTCATGGAACAAGAAAGGTTAAGAATGCTACACGGAGAGGCAAAAGTAGGTTTATAGTTGTTTTATGGAAAATAATGCAATAATTAATAAATAATAATACAGGAATAAATTCTGTTACAAGTGCTCATAATTGTAAACTTCCTTTTGCCCAACCCTGTACTACAAAAACAAACTAAAAAAAAAATGTTATGACTATTTAAAATTAATTCCTGTTTTATTTTTTAACTCTAAAAAAATGGTCCTTAAATATAGCCCTTTGACAAATTTTGCTAAGTATACTTTTGTTTTGGCTTGCTTTATTATAGACATTTGCCACAAATTTACTAGTGAAAGAGGAAAGGAGCAAAGAGAGGAAGAAGTAGAAGACATGTTTTGCAATTTATCAACTATAAGCTTTTATGTTCTATCTTACCCAAAAAGAAAAAAAATTTATTTGAGTGTCTTTCTCTTAGTTATTTACAAATCACTCATCTAAGAATTTATACTGGAAACTAGACAAATTTTAACCTCTTGAGGAAGTAAATTACTTACATTTACAAACTGATATTTAAAGTATAATTTAGTTTCAGATGTTTCTACACAGGAAGCTGAACCTTGGTATTCTAGAATTCATTTAACAGGACTGCTTCATCACGTTCTGTTTTAGGTCTCTTTCCAAAATACAAAAATGGAAATCAACTATTTTCCCTTCACACTGATATTTTGCTCACTTTAGCTCCCTCTCTGGAGCTTTTCTGTGGCATTCTATCCTAGTCCTTGAATTTCTACGTGTTTGTCTCAGGTTCAGTAAATTCAGCTGACCCACCACACCCCCACCAGGATTTCAAAAGAAGCCATGCCCCGCAGCTCTTGTTCCGGCTGGAGGATCATCCTGAGTCCCTCCCTGTTTACTCTTGAAATGGCCGGGCCTCCTTTCATGTGCAGGTCTCAGATTCTGGCACAGTGACAGGCTCTGATGTCAGCATCTCACCCTCTGGATCCTGGGCTGCCCCTGAAATTGCTATGCCAATCCTGACGCTGTGGCTCTGCTCTCACAGCTAATTTTGCTCTGCCTTCGGTGAGGAGTCTCCCAATCTAGGACATCCACCACCTCTTCTCAACTAATGCTCAGCCAGACCTGGAAGGATCTGTAACAGCAGCCACAGTTGAAACAGGACTTTTAAAAGACCCACAATGATATCACTGACCCCTTCCTGTAACTCAAATAAAATCCACCTGCTTGTTACACTTTCAAACCTACTTCAGTGAAGTGACATATCTGATGCAACACAAAAGTGGCCTCTGAAAGTTTTCTTAGAGGATGGGGATATATAGTGAACTACACCTCACAACCCAGAGAAAAACTCCCCCAAAATGTTTTTACTCAACTTTTCTCCTCCAAATCTCCACATCTTATAGCAGTAGCCCTCTCCCTATCCCTCTCCCTTAATCTCTAGCTCATTGCTGCTCTATAAATTCCAAGTTAGCTATAAAAGAAAAAAAAATGGGGACGATCTCTATGAATTCTATGTGACGCAATTCCCCAAAGATATTGTGAAGTGACTAACAGTACAACGCGTAAAAGCAGATATAGGATGCTACTTTTTGTGTAACAAAGGACAGGGAAGTAAGAAATCTAAGAAATGTAGCTGCATAGTTTTACACAAAGGAACAAGAAAGGAGAAACCTAAAAACAGTGAATTTGGTTACCTACAAAGGGTGAGGGGAACAGGGTGAAAGGGACATTTTTCTGAGAATTCCCATTTTTATCATTTTGACCTGAAACATATTAACATTCTACATACCCAGAGAATAAGCATAAATCAAAAAGGGATACGGGGGATAAAAACGAAAACTGAAAGCAAACTGAAACAAATGGACCCAATGTTATTTCAAAAGAAAAACATAACGTTACAGGGAGGGGAGGGCAAGAACTACTCCAAGCAACTAATGAGCACAGTATTTTACTCAGCCTTGGGAAAGGCAGAAAGCAGGGGTGGAACAGCAAATGCATCCTGAGCTCTTTTTGATAGGCTTGTTTTTTAGTGGCATGGCAAGGAAATTCTGAAATTATTCTATACCTATCATAGGATTGAGCAAATAAAGAGATGTATCAAGGTTGTTGAGAGCCACAGTTTTCTCACTGTGAAAGAGGGGACAAACTAATATGGTACAGAGAAGGCCAAAACCCTGGGAGGGTAGATCTGAATTGGTAGTATGAACATGGATTCAGGATTTCTAATATTTTTACTTATAGTAATAATATAGCATACAATACATTATATATAAAGTAGCATATGTAGTATTATATTCTCTCACATATATTCTCTCACTATATATTATACTATTATATTATGCATATACTATATATTATATACTATTACTCATATATTATATACATATATCATACTATCTATACTAATAAAAGGGTAATATGCTAATTAGACTGGCTCAACCAGACGTGCAACTTCCCCCCGGACAGTTGGGGGGCAGTTAGGGGGTAGCCAGGCTGGCAGGGGGTCAGTTAGGGGGTGATCAGGCCAGCAAGCAGAGGCAGTTAGGGGCAATCAGGCAGGCAGGTAGGTGAGTGGTTAGGAGCTAGCAGTCCTGTATTGCGAGAGGGATGTCCAACTGCTGGTTTAGGCCCCATCCCACAGGGCCTAAACAAAGGAACAAGAAAGGAAATGGGGCCTAAACCAGCAGTCAGACATCCCCTGAGGGGTCCTAGATTGGAGAGGGTGCAGGCTGGGCTGAGGCACACACACCAACCCCCTGCCATGCGTGAATTTCATGCCCCAGGCCTCTATTCTAGTATATGCATGTATGTGCACATATATGTATTTATGAAATTTATGTATGTTTATATACATATACAGATAGCATGGATATAAATGTATGTATACATATATGTCTATATATCTACACATATGTTCTAGTTTAATTCACAGAAAGGCTTAAAGGCAAAGCTATTGTAGTAGCAATAAACACCCCTAGTGCCCAGATCTTAATCTCTAATACCATTCCCCAATAAAAGAAATCAGAAATCCTAATTTCCTTGACACCAGACTTCATTTAATTGCTTAAACTAACACTTTTGAATTAACTTTAAAAAAATGAAGTTACTATTGATTAAAGATTTCCAAATGTTCTCCATGTTCTTTTGAAAGGCATATGAGAGCTCTCAACCTTTAATATTTTTAAATCAAATCAAATTCCTAGAGTACTTTTGCAAATAACTTGTTAAAATGTCTTTAAAATGCTATTTTATAATTCAAAACAGAAATGATCTGTTGATATGAATTTACTGGGTTTTGGAATAAGAAAAATGTCAATGTGCTTAGAGGCATACTACACTGTACACACCTACCTATGTCACCAAAGAAACTATTTAGGAAATTAACTTGCAAATGGAGTAGCCTTTATGTGGAGAACATATCTATCTTTTGCTTCAACAGACTTTTCCTAGATTAGGTAGACGACTTTTAGGAAGATCTATGGGCTCAACCAAAGGTTTGTTGATAACACCTTTTCTGCCCTCCTTGAGAATAACTGAGTGAATACGTTTTTAATCCAAGAAAGTTAACCATATACGGAGGTTCCATTTGCGCACCTTTTGTTCACCCATGCAACCTCCTGTTTTGCATCCTATCTCACTTGATTTAGCATTTTGGCACCAAACTCACAGTTTCTTTGCCAACCATAGCAGCCTTAGTATGCCAGGACATTATGAAGAGTGGCTGATCATAAAGGGAAAATAGGCTATGGTCTTAGCACGTTCTTGTAATGAGGTATGGCTGTGGGGGTCCTTCCTGGGACCTCAGTATTTGGTATTTACCACCACTAACCCATCAGCAAATGACTCACCCTGCTCCTTACTGATAAGATCAACGAAGAAAGGAGTCCCAAGGGAGAAAACCTCTAACTGGGAGCCAACACAGCAGCCCAGTCAGTTAAATCTACACTCAGAAGCTAAGGTCTGACAGCCAGCTTGCCAAGGAGTCAGCAAGCGTGCGTGTCCTGTAATATCAAAACAGGAAAGAGACCTGGTCTCACTCAGGTAGGCTAGTTTATTCTTTAGAAATCAAAAGTGAGGTGAAAAAAGTTGCTCAAGACAAAACAGTGGCACACGTAGGACTAAAACTTTCATCTGTGGTCCGGATTCTAGAATTTTCTCTGGAACAGAATTTGTGTGATGCTGATTTTATATATATATATATGCTGTGAAATTCCCAATTTGGGAAAACCATTACAGGAGAAAACAGACGTGTGTTGTAAAGAAAACGAAGGGGAAAAAATTTAAAGCAGAATGCGTCAGCCCTAAAGGAATATGGGAGGCTCTGGTCTGCTGCAGCGGTTTTTACAAAGGGCTTCTGTTGCTTGTTTTCATTGTAGTTTGAGAGTTTGGGGGTTGGGGGTGATGCTTTGTTTTGGTTTTGTTTGTTTAGATTGTTTTAAGCAGCGCCCCCTGAGACTCCGTTTCATTCCTAGGGACCCAAGCACAGCGCGATGCGAAGCCCTCCCCAATCTATGTCAGCCCCTCGTTTTATTTAACAGGAACTGAAAGCCAGACACCGTGGGCGTTACTTAATGAAGTAACGACATAAAAATACTTTCTCAATCCATCCCTACTATGCTGCAAAGGGAGGAAGAGGGAAGGGAGCGAAGCGGAAGAAGCCAGGAAGGGGTCCACCCTCGCCCCCCTTGCCCGGAGCCCTGTCGGGAGTGCAGCCCTGAATGAGGCCGGCGAGCCCGGGCCGAGCCTGGCGGAGACGAGAGGGGCAGCCACAAAGCTCGAGGAGACAGGAGGAACCGCTCGGTGAACCGGGCGGGAGGGGAAGCAGAGCAAGGCGTGGGCTCATTCCTGGAGCAAGCATCTGTACAGGGCTTGCACAACTGCAGGTAGGGGGCGCAAAAGCAAGGGAAGAGCTGGTCCCTGAGGGAATGGAGTTCACAGCGGAGTTGTGGGGTGAGTGGGTGAGTTTGTTAGAAAAGAGTCCCCAGAAGCAAATCTTAGCAGAATGTTGTTGACAGCTTCCAGGTTCCAGAACTGGTTGGTATATATGGAAACCCTGCTGGACTGACAAGACACAGTGCGATCTTCAAAGGTGTTTTTATTTTTTTGTTTCGTTTTGTTTTGTTTTTCTGCAGAAGGTGTCTGTATATTACTAGGGTTTGAGAAATAGCAGTCCTGCTGCATTACAACTGTTTTTGGGAGAATGATGAATTAAAATGCTTGCATCCTAACACTAATCCTTAGTCTGGAGACCAGGGGCAGCTAACTTGATGCTCTGATTTGGGAAGGGACTGTATCTGAATAGTTAAGTTACAGGAAATAATCACAAACTGAAAGGGTCATTAAAGAACCCATCAGACCCAGTGCCCTTTTTTCCCAAGTTAAATATTTAAACCAGTCAAAACAGACACTTATTTATCTTAAAGTTAATACTTTCCCAGGTCTATTAATGACTCATTAATCATTTATTTAATACAACAAATTTTTATTGACTACCATGTTCAAAGCTGTGTAGGAGATACAAAAGCAGACTACAAAAAGGGTCCTCTAACCATCTACTGGGGAAAGATAATAGTAGACAGCCCATTTACTTGTAAATCAATGTACCATATGTGCTAAAGTGGACATAAAAGTGCAGTGTGTGATAAACTTACTATTAAAAAATCAGGAAAGGAAAGGTTATATCTTATATAGTATGGAAATGAAAAGACTGGAAAATGTCCTGTCAGTGCCTCCTAGCACACCATACTGCTAAAATTAGATCAACAAGAATAAAGAATTAAGTATTTTTTAAAATCATAAGTCAACGTGAAACAAAATGAAATATATATGCATTATTTCAGATTGGGATGGACTTTCTAAATGAAATCTTTGAAAGAAATAATAAAAATATTGATAAGCTTGACAGTAAAAATTTAAAACTTCTTTAGGAAAAAAGTAAATGAAATTAGAAGAAAAACTAGGAAAATATATAACGTAGATGCACAAAAGATTTATATCTTTACTATAAACAAAATTTTTACAAACCTGTACGATGAGTCCTGAAATAGAAAGTTGGTCAAAATAAATGGTAGGCAAAGAATTGTATTTAAAGGCATAAACATTTGAAAAAGAATATTCAAAAAAAAGATTGAAAAATAATTTGTTCTCACAAAAAGTTAAAGGAAAAGAAAAATGAAACACAATGTTTCATACATCAATTTATCAAAAAAGTTACATGCTAATATTTTATACTAATGAAGTTGAATTAAAATAAGTACTTGTTTTCTGGAAACTGAGTTGGAAAACAACTTATAAATTGACTTTCTAAAATATGCAATTTAAAACTAATAATTATTTTTACTATAATAGATCACAGGTCTATCATCACCATCATTATCATCATCATATTTCCCGACAATTGTATTTTATGATTTTCAATGACTTTGCACACCATTTTTGCTTAACTATAGTAAATGGGATATATTGTTTAAAAACATGTGAGACAACCAAGTAAATTTAAAGATGGGTTGCATATTAGATCATATTAAAGTTATTAATTTTGTGAGTTGTGGTGACATAACTGTACATAAAACATTTCAATTAGCACTGCATAATTAAGTATTTATAGATGCAATGACACAATGTCTGAAATTTGCTTAAATACTCAAACCAATATATATAGAGGGGACTAAATAAAACAAGATTGTCAAAATACTGATAATTGTCAAAATACTGAAGATAGATGATCAGTTTATAAGGATTTGTTATACTTTTTTCTCTGCTTTTTTGTATATGCTTTCGATTTTTCACAATAAAAAGTGGAAGGAGACTTGGGGTAGTAAACACAACATACAATATACAGATGATGTATTGTAGAATTATATACCTAAAACCTGTATAATTTTATTAACCACTGTCACCCCAATAATTTTTTTAATTTAAAAGAGTAATTTGAAACTTAAAATGTAGCATTTTAATACAGGGTGTCCCAAAAACATGACTACACACTTTAACAGCTGATAGTTCAATTGATGTTTCTTTCTTTTCAGCCAAACTAAGCTTTGAACAAAGGAAATTCATCCTAAAATGCTACTGGAAGTTTGAAAACACAGTTGAAATACAAACACTGCCTTTGTAATTATTCAAAGTGTGTATTTTGGGGGACAGGGTGCCCCCCAAAAAATGTACACACACTTTAATAGCTGATAGCTCACTTAATTTTCATTCCTTTTCAGGTTTAACTGATTTGAGATAATGGGTGAAGCCAGACTAAGATTTGAACAATGAAAATTTACCCACTAGACTTTCTTATGGGTATACATAAAAGATAAAGTTTACAATATAGAACTGGAAACAGTTGAATTGAGGTCACACAAATATCCAATGAAATCATTATTGATGTTTGCAATTCCATTGCTTCGAATATCAGCAGTGCCTAGACCAGAATGGTCATCAGTTTGAAAACAGGTGTTGACAAAAAACTTTATTCATTTCTGTAGATTCTTTTAAATTTTGAAAATGAACTGTATGTTAACAAACACTGACTTTATAATCATTCAAAGTATGTATACCTATAGTTTTTTTTCAGAAAGGACACATTAGAGTAGTTTAAAAGGTAACTTTACATTTAATAAAAATATGTGCAATTATTTACATAAATAAATAAATAGAAGGAAATAACTAAAAAAGTGTTTAACGTGTTAATGGAATAGTTTTGGCAGCTACTGATTAATGTATTTTACAGGTAGAAAAAATTTACCCTAGAGAAATCAGAATGACACTTTCTAAGGCAGTAGAATTTTCCTCAGTACAAAGAGTTAAGGTGTAAAGTATCACTAGCTTCTGAGTTATCTCCCTTCCTCTGGACTTCTCACACAATCTCCTCCTTTTCTATTAACAGTAGATGTCACCACAGGAATACTAGAAGTGGGTCAAAAGCCATGGTGAAAATCATTTTTAAATCTCAATAATGCTATTTTTGTATATACTTAAAAGCCTATTTTAAAGAAAAATTTTATTGAATAAGTCAATGTGCCCATCAGTTATAGATAAAAATAAAAAATGTATTTGTATAACTGGTGTCGATGTCAATTTGCAAAAAAACGTAGTATTCAAAAAACTGCTCCTACCATGCCATAACCTGTAACATGTTCCTTGTTGCCACAGTTGGGGACAAAGATTGAGAGGACAATTAATATGGAATACTGTCTTGTGTCATTTCAATTTCGGTCCTTTGTTCTGCTATGGATTTGAGATAGCCTCAGTACAGAAATATATTACTATAGAAAATGAAACCTCTTGCTTATGAAAATCTCTCATCACTTCCTACCAGGTATGAGTCTTCTGCTTATATATGGCAGGTTTTGTCTAGGTTAGTAGTCTGCCCGGTCCCAGAATCTTAAGCTTATACTGGTCTGTTTTAGTGGTGGACTTGCCATGTGTGATTTGCAAACACAATGGGGCTTGAGGCCAACAGACTCGTTTGATTCTTTCATATCCTCATGATCCTTACTCAGCTCTGAACTCCTGGCTCTATGACCTAGCCTCCATCCTTGCCTGTATCTTTATAGATCTTGACATTTATAACTTCTTTCCCTACTGTTTGTACCTTCAGTTTCCCCAGCAGACCCTGATGTATGACGCTTCCCTTACTCCCCACTGCTTTAACCTTGGTTCGAATTAATTCTACATGTTCCCTTCGCCCACAGCCTTTCTAGCCACCCTGTTCCCCTGCCCTCCCCCAACCACTGCAACCACAACCCAGCAGAGCTCCACATGGGTATCTGATGCTCCCATACAGAGTTTTGCTATCTCATCTACCAGCTATAAATGTGTGATTCTTATAACATCACTTTGACAAAATTTATAAAAATAAATACTGATAAACGTATTTTCTGGGGTGTTACTATCATCTTGGCCCAAAGGAAAGGATGTGGGCTTCATTAACAGTTCTGCAAGCAAGAAGCACCTTTAAAAGTTGGTGTATGAAAGTATGACTTCCCTTGCACCTGCTCAATTCAGATACTGCTTCTTAGTAACAAGGAAAATGAGTAAAACTTAAACCTGAGTCTAAAACTACTTAAGTCAATAATCTCTAACTTTGCTATAACCAAACCTCGAACCCTTTTTTAACTACTTACTTATTCCACAAAATATGTTCTCTTTATGACCTAGCTACCAGGGTAACAGAAAAGGAAAGATTGTGTTTTGAGTGAGGTAGATGGGGGTTCAAATTATATATAATTCCTGCTATGTAACCTTGGACCAGTTTCTTAACCTGCCTGAACTTCTGTTTTCTTAACTATAAAATGAAGATAATAATACCTATTACATAGACTGGCTATAATAATTAAATGTGGTAATTGATGTACAGTAGATTCAGTTATTTTTTTTAATTCCCATCATGTCATAAGGGGAGAAAAAAACTAGGTTTATCTCATTTGGGCCAAGAATCTCCTTCAAATGGAAATCACTATACCCTAGACTAGGCAAAATACAGAAAATGTCAGAAAAGAGAATGAAGTTTACATGAGAAAAGAATACAAGTATGGGCAGAAGAAGGAGGACCAGAGAAAGCTGTTTATATTGAATGACACAGAGATTCTATGGTTCTAAACAACATAATCCACATTTTTAAATAAATTTATTAGAAAGATGTGGGATTAAGTAGCTAACAAAATCAAAGGATCAAAATCAAATAACTAAGATTCATGCAGAGCAAGGAAGGGAGCAGTAGTCATCAATGCAGGTTGGATCATCTCTTCAAGTCGTGGCCATGGGAATGAAGCCTCCAACCATTTTCTTTCCTTAAGATACTGGCTAAGATTCAAGATCCTGAGAGAGTCAGTTAGCCTGTCTTGGGGCATGTACTTGCCCCTTGGTTAAAGAAGCCCAGTCACCTTGAATGACAGTCTGGTACACCTCAAATGATAGGCCATCATTGGGAAGGTCTGAATCATCAGGGAGAATTGGGGTTCTATTAGAGAAGAAGCAAGGAAGGCTGAGCAGGCAAAAACAGCAGGACCCATGGCAAATTATATGTGGGTGGTGTGAGAAAAGGTACAGGAGAAAACATAATTCTGTGCAAACCTATTTTATACCATTAATCAAAATGTGTTACAAGCATTCCTTTATCTGGGTCCCCATGACATTATAAGCTCCTGAGAGCAAAGGACTGCTCTGAATATTTGTCCTCAGTAGCTGTCCCATAGGAAACTCAGCAAAATTTAGACTCACAGAAAGTTTCCATTTCACTGCACTAGAGTGTCACAATGGAACCATTATTGGTTGGGTCCCACAAACAAAGGAAGGATGTTCATTTACACAAATCATGCATATGGTTGTGTAAAATTCAGAATTAGAAATCAATCAAATTAGCTAAAAATTCATTTTTCAGTCTTTAGAATTTGTGAGTAATGTAGGTAAGGGAGAAAAAAGATCTTAAATGTCTAGTAAACAATAGTAACAATATTTATTGTGTATTTTGGTGTGTGCAATAAATGTATATCTGGCTACTTAGTTTTAAAAGGAAGTCAAAATCTCATTTTTTAAAAAATGCAATTGAGCCCAGCCAGTGTTGGTCAGTGGTAGAGCATCAACCAAGAGGTTGTCAGTTCCATTCCCGGTCAGGGCACATGCCAGGGTTGTGGGCCCAATCCCCGGTTGGGGGCATGCAGGAGGCAGCCAATTGATGATGTTTCTCTCTCATTGCTATTTCTATCTCTCTCTCTCTCTCTCTGACTTCCTTCCTTTCTCTCTAAATTTAATAAAAACATATTTTTTAAAAAAACACAATTGAGATGCACACAGAAAGATGCCAGCCCTTTATAGCCATCCATGACAAGGCAATGACATAATTTATCCACCACCACACCCCAACAGCCTGAGATTCAGTATTTTCTCACCAGAGCATGTCTGTATATTAATTTACCCATACTTCTTGCCAAGTCCCCTTAGTGAGAAAAGATATATTTCAGAGGGTTAGAGACATAGTATAAAACCTTGGTCTTAAAACCTAATGGCTCATGTGGGAATCAAATTCATGGACACTAGGAGTTGATAATAAATGACTTGTGGTGTTCAGGTGTATGTTTTTTAAACCTGATCTGAATGAATTTTAGAGTCAGAGTTTAAATGAAAATTTATGGAAGATTATTGGAAATTGTTATGATTATCTGACCTAAAATAATTACAAAGTGACCTTTAAATTTCATTGAATTAATGAGTCCATTTTCCTAAGAAACTAAATTTTTTCCTTATCAACCTTAGATGGGTATGTAATGACCTTCACATATTGCATATATGTTTCTCTGTTGGTTAATGTATTTAGCACCATTGCTCCAAAATGTATAGGGAAAGACCATTAAAACTAGAAAGTAGGAAGGAAACTCTCCCTTTTCTGTCATCGAACAAAATTGTTAAAAACCCTCATGAACCCATCCCAATATTCTTTTTCATCTTCTTTAAACATCATCATTGGAGTTTTGTAAATATTACATTCTAAGAAGAACATATTTTTCATTAGACATGGAGGCTTTCTTTTTTAAGGTGGAAATTTACAGTTAATTAACAAAAAATCAATTAGTAGGTTTCTACAGTGTCAATAATGAAGCTAAAGGGTATTAACTCTTATCACAACGTTGTCAATCAAGGGATTGTGTGATAATAGGACAAAAAGGGAATTGTTCAACTAATGGTGCTTACCACCTGGATTTTCAGGGGGCTATAAAATGCCTCCTCTTGTAAGTGTGAAACAGATAAAAGTGGCTCTCTCCTATTGATTACAGGCCTAAAGAAAAAGTGGCCAATTGACTTTCCTGCGCTAATGAAGTCACCTCTGTTTAGGGGTAAGGTCATAAATTCTTTGCTATCTGCAATGGTTAATTTTGTGTGTCAACTTGGCTAGTTTATGGTACCCAGTTGTTTGGCCAAACACCAGTGTAGATGTTGCTGTGAAGCTATTTTTTAGATGTGATGAACATTTAATTGGTAGACTTTGAGTAAAGCAGAGTACCTTCCCTAATATGGGTAAGCTTTATTCAATCAGTTGAAGACCTTAAGAGCAAGGACTTAGGTTTCCAGATATATAGTATATCCCTATATTGGTTTTTCCCCAGACTAATACACTATCTTAGAGTGTTTCCAAAGTTTTAGTGAATCGAAAGCTAGTGCCTACCTTTTTAAAATTTTAAATAGTTAAAATAGATTATTTTTTCTGATTTCATTTTATAAGTTTATAAATAGCACCACATTTTCTCTCACTTCCTGTTTAAAACTCACAAATGGCTTCCCGACCCCCAAAATCCTTAGCATGGCCTAAAAGGCCCCATGTGATCTACCCCAGATAGAAGGTTCCTCTAACAAGATTACTGGCATCAGACTTTTGTACAAATCACTTCCTACAGTCAGGTATGAACAATCAGTTAACAAAAGGTGCCCTTGTGAACACAGAATTAAAACAGCTGCGCACAGATATTCTTAACAGTTTCAATAGAGTATCTGAGTGGATTGTTCTATCCCTTGCTAGATATTTCTATCCAGGCACCTCAGAATCAGATTACCTTCTTCCCTGAGAACTACTGGCAACCAAATGAGAAGGCTTTACTCACTGGTGCTCATTTCTCCCAACTCCATTTCCATAACTCAATCTGTTTTGACAATACAACATCCCCATGGGTGTGTTGCAATACTACTGCACTGCTTTCCTAGGGTACACACCCTAATCACGTTGATGGAACTCGAGAAACACTCTGGTGCCATGAAAAATCAGAAGGGACATCTTGATCTCCTTAGTAGCACATTTAAAAAACTATCACTTAGGTTACTATCTCTCTGGACACATTACATCTACTTTGGATCTATTTTTACTTCCCTTAGTTTGATCTGGCACAGTCCCTATAATCTGAGAACAATTTTGGATCTAGTGCTCCCTGTGCACTGATTAATTTGTCCTATTCCTGAGTAGTATGACAATGTGGTTTTTCCCTATCTCTGAGTCATTCATCACCCTCTTCTAAACCTGTCTAAACATCTCTATTTTCAACACATTTGTCAGAACTTAGGTTATCCCATTCCCATCCCTCACCAAATATAGTTCAATGTTTACCTTTTGAGAGATTTCCCATAATAGAAGTAAAAATCTGTAGAAATTTCCCAACAAGAGACTCGTCAAAAAATGAACATGTCTATCAGTGTGGCTGTACCACCATAGATCATGCCCATAACACACACACACACACGCACACACACACACACACACACACACACACACATACACACACACACACACTCACCACTACCACTGCCAGCACAACAACAACAAGGAAAGGGAAAAACCTCACATAATCCTGATCAATTATAATTACAGGAGGAAACCCTGACCAAATTAAGCAAAATCTAGAGTATGTGGCTTTGAGTATTAAGTGTATCAGCAGAAAGAAGAAAGTCTGTATAGGACCTAGAAAAAGTGAAGCAAAAAGCAAGAAGTGGTCAGTACATCTCACGCATCATCCAAGGGGGAAGTGCTTTGAACCTTGAGCCTGGAAATTTCATTATACTCAGAGAGACTCATGAATACTGATATGTCCTCCAGCTTTGATTTCTTCTGTAATGTTGGACTTTCTCACTTACATCTAAATGAGTCTTTAATTTGAGAAATTGAAAATGTACTCTGAGCCGAAACCGGTTTGGCTCAGTGGATAGAGCGTCGGTCTGTGGACTGAAAGGTCCCAGGTTCGATTCCGGTCAAGGGCATGTACCTGGGTTGCGGGCACATCCCCAGTAGGAGATGTGCAGGAGGCAGCTGATCGATGTTTCTCTCTCATCGATGTTTCTAACTCTCTATCCCTCTCCCTTCCTCTCTGTAAAAAAACAATAAAATATATTTTTTTTAAAAAGAAAAAAAAAGAAAATGTACTCTGAGACATCTTTTTTCATTAAACATAACACTCTCTGTTGACTCATATAATCAGAATAGGGTGTATTAAAATGAGTCATCCTCAACTCAATTTGACCAGTTCAGAAGAAAACTGAATTTCCTGTTTTTGTTTTTGTTTTTTCATGCGTGTGTGTGTGTGTTATTGAATTATTCTCATCATGTGAAATCAGAGTAAAGACAAAAGCCCAACCCAGCCAGCATGGCTCAGTGGTTTAGTGTCCACCTATGAACCAGGAGGTCAAAAATCAATTCCCCGTCAGGGCACTTGCCCTGGTTGTGGGCTCAGTCCTCAATGTGGGGAGGGTGGGCATGCAGCAGGCAGCCAATCAATGATTTGCTCTCATCATTGATGTTTCTATCTCCCTCTCCCTTCTTCTCTGAAATCAATAAAACTATATATATATATTTAAAGACAAAAGCCCATCCAAGGCAGAGGCCTAGCCTCTGGAGATAAACAGACATTCCTGAGAATGAAATCTGGCTCTTCTTTTATTTACTGTGTTCCTCAGGGTAAGTCACTTTACCTCTCAGAGTCTCAGTTACCTCACCTATAAAATGGAAAAATAATTTCTCCCAGAGTATTGACTCAAGGATCACATCATATACATTACCCTAGGCCAGTGGTCAGCAAACTGCAGCTTGCGAGCCACATGCAGCTCTTTGGCCCCTTGAGTGTGGCTCTTCCTAAGCCTTAGGAGTACCCTAACTAAGTTAATAACAATGTACCTACCTATATAGTTTAAGTTTAAAAAATTTGGCTCTCAAAAGAAATTTCAATCGTTGTACTGTTGATATTTGGCTCTGTTGACTAATGAGTTTGCCGACCACTGCACTAGGCCATGCCCAGAAAACTATAGCTGGTATGGTACACTTTCCATTTTTTTAGGAGCAAGTTAACTGATTTACAGAACACAGATGGATTGTTAAGACATTCATTCACACACATAATACTAAACATGGTGTGTGTGCTGACAAGGAGGATATACATATTTTTAAATATTGTGATAATTGTTGCCTTGGAGATCAAATATGCACTGCTTTGACCTATAACTACAACCCCACCAGCTGCAGTCTGCTCAGTTTACCTGCTCAGCCTCTGCCCAGCTCCTTCCATCTTGCTATCCCCACCCCATCACTCCCCCAATCCTGGTCAAGATTTTGTCTCTTCTCCCCTTTATATAATAGCTGTTGCCTAATCTCCCCATGTATGCAGTTCAGCTAGGAAGGTGATTAGGGCCCAAATCCCCTCTGTATCCAACAACAGTTAACTTGCACCCACATGACACAGAACTAACATGGTTATATTTACAGATTATTGGGGATTTTCTGTGACTTTCCAGCACCTTGCCTCACTGCAAGCCTTCCCACACACAAATACATCATCCACTACTGTTTTCAACACTGTTTTTCTCAGTTAATTTATACTTGACACTTTTATTATTCTACTAGTGGCCCAGTGCATGAAATCTATGCACTCGGGGGGGTCCCCTCAGCCTGGCCAGCACCCTCTCACAGTCTGGGAGCCCTCGGGGAATATCTGACTGCCAGCTTAGGCCTGCGGGGAGCCGGCCTAAGCCGGCAGTGGGACATCGTTAGCACTGCTGCAGAGGCGGGAGAGGCTTCTGCCACGCCGCTGCACTTGACAGCCATGAGCCCAGCTTCTGGCTGAGCAGCGCTCCCCCTGTGGGAGACCACTGACCACCGGGGGCAGCTTCTTCATTGACCATCTTCCCCCTGGCGGTCAGTGCGTGTCATAGCGACCAGTCATTCCGCCATTGGGCCGAAACCTGCTCTCCGACATCCCCCAAGGGGTCCCAGATTGCGAGAGGATGCAGACCAGGCCAAGGGACCCCACAAGTGCACAATCAAGGCCAGGGAGGGATGTGGGAGGTTGGCCAGCTGGGGAGGGACCAAAGGAGGGCACCAAAGGAGGGTCGGGCCAGTCTCGCTCAGTCCCAATTGGCCGGACCCCAGCCGCAAGCTAACCTACCAGTCAGAGCATCTACCCCCGGTGGTCAGTGCACATCATAGTGATTGGTCAACCAGTCAACTGTCCGCCCCCTGGTGGTCAGTGCACATCATAGCGAGCGGTTGAGTGGCCTTAGCATATCATTAGCATATTACACTTTGATCAGTTAAACAGATGACTGGACAACTGGACACTTAGCATATCTTGCCTTCCAAATGGCCCTTCAGCTTACGTTTCTATACTGTTAATGATAGGACAATAATTTCCTCTTGAAGATGCATCTTTTCTGGTATTTTGATAATTCTGAAAATTTTCTTTCTCTCATTAAGCCAAATTCTGTTTTTGGATAACAATAATCTGAATTTTTCCTTCCCCATAATGATTCTCAAAAAAAAAAGAAAGAAATATCTCATTCCTTTTCTATGAAGTAAACTCTTCCAATAAGATCCTATATAAATCAGGCTATGCCACAAAGATCTGATGCTAAGTGAAAGGTGACAGTCTCAAAAGATTACATATAGTTTGACCCCATTTATATGACATTTTGGGAAAATGTAAAACTATAGGGATAGAAAACACATTAGTGTAGCCAGGGACTAGTTGCTGAGGTGGAGACAGGAGGCATCTGTATTTGACTACAAAGAGGCAGAATAAGGAAATTATTTGGGGTATTGAAATTATTCTGTATACTACTGTGTTGGTGTGTTTGTAGTTACAATAATCTATACATGCATTAAAAGTCTAGACTATATACCAAAAAGATGAATATTACTACATGTAAATTTTAAAAAGAGTTAATATTAATCTCTTACTATGTGCCAGATACTTACAATTTTTTTAATTTTAATCTTCATGGTCACCCCACAAGTTAGGTAATATTATTATATTCCCCACTTTGAAATAAAGAAATTGAGACACAGAGAGGTTTATAACTTGCCCGAAGTCATAAAACTTCATAGAGGCAGAGCTTAGGTTTTAACCCAAGCAATCTGACCCCAGAACTGAATATCATCACCACTATCCCATGCTATCTCTGAAAAGAGTGAGGCGCTTCATTCATTCTCTCTCAATGAAACTATATGACCAATATAAGGAGTAGAACATCAGCTAGAACTACATCAGCACAATTAGTTTGCAAATGGAGCAGAGCCTAATGCCACCAAAATAAGCATGTCTCTGGGCCAAAGAAGTCTTCATTGCTTTTTTAATAGCTAATAGTCAATCTTTTCTAGCTCCAATTTCCTTTGTAGTAAAATGTCTTCTTGTTAACATACTAAATAAATTTCAAAATCAACTTTCTAAGGCCTATGAACTCTGATAAAAGAATATTTTCTTAACTGTCCCTTAAGAAATTCTGATTCTGATGTAAGTAAAATAGAATATGTCAACTGGAAGCTCAAGTAAATTGTTTAAAATTTCAAAAATCTTATTCCATTCCTTCTCCCTCCCCAGTCCCCCACAACTAAATCCTTCCGGACATTTTTTTGAACTAAAACCTCTTAGTAATGAGACAAACGGATAAATACACCCACATCCGGGGCCTTGTGGTCATTCTTACACATTCATTTAGAGCTTTCAGCCGACAGTCTACATCCCCACAAACTCCATTCCATGCACTCTGCGAAAATAAAGCTATCCATTGTAAAAGTGGTGCATGTCATACCTGATAATTCAGCAGCTGCTGAAAAGATAGAATAAAGGGAAAGAATTATGATGGTTTTTAAAACTAAAAATTACCAAAAGTATGTCTAAATTTGGTAAGCACTCTCTTGAGATGGTAACGGTTGCATAATTTTGATGTGAAGAACTGGTAGAAGAGAATTTACTTTTGGGTTTTTAATGTTCAATACATGTTCGTGACAGATTTAATCACTTCAGCACTGTGTCGAGACAAATTACAGACATAGTCATGTACACATGTAAGAATGATCCAAGTTCTATGTGACATGTCTGCCTTGTACCCACCTTCCCTAAAATAGTCAAGAGTTTAATGGAGCTATTCTCAGTCCATTATCATCATCCTCCAAACATCTTTAATCTGAATGCCCTAATAATTCAGAAAATTTTTTAAAAGAGAAATTTGTAGAAAAATATAGTTGGTCTTTGAAGTCAAACAGCCCCAGTCCCCTTCACCACTCTATCATTTATTATCAATGCCACACATGACACATTCCTGTGTATTCTCTGATCTTCTTTCTTCTATAAAAGTGCTTTAGCCATCTGTCTCTTTCAGGCTACCATTAGAATCAAATGAAATGATGCTGACCTTACAGAGGTCTTAACCACATACTAGGATGTCGGTAAGTGGTAGTTATAATTACAATCAAAGAAAGAAATCCTACAGATGGAACAGTGTTCATCTATGGCTATTTGCAGCTTTATTTCACAATATTTCCTTAGGCAAATTTCTCTACTCCCTGCCTCAATATTAGGTTTGATCTTGTTATAAACTCATGGGCTTTTCAGTATGAATTATTAGTTATCAGCATACCTCCCATGAATACGGTGATTTTGGGCTTATAAAATTAAGCTT
Organism: Myotis brandtii; assembly: GCF_000412655.1. Taxonomy (NCBI): domain Eukaryota; kingdom Metazoa; phylum Chordata; class Mammalia; order Chiroptera; family Vespertilionidae; genus Myotis; species Myotis brandtii. The sequence continues at coordinate 656,123 of NW_005371986.1, read as the reverse complement.
GCTAGAGAAATATTTAAGAGACATTAAATGACTATAACCTGATACAGCTTACCGACTAATTTCACAATCCTAATTCACAGGCCCAAGCACACACGCCCACACACCCAGGAAGTGCGGGTGGGGCAGGGTGGAGGTGGGGCCTGGTGGAAGTCAGTGGCTTATCTATTATATGCACTCACTCCGGAGCTGTAAACAAGGCCATGTGAGGACTCAGCTAGAATGCTTCCTCTGAGTCAGTATTAAGCAAACTTCCGAACTGTTAGGGAAGGAAATAAAAACACTGTACCCCCAAAGCCTCAGGACATAGAGTACGGACCGTGGGAGTTGTGTTTAATATTGTCAGAGACTGGTGCAATCATTAAAGTAAGTTTTGTAATAAAAAATGCTGCTTAATAATAATAGCTGGCATGAATTAGAATAGGTAGTGATCTCCATATAGAGTGCCCTAACACAAATTTACATGACTGATTATGTGGCATGGCAGGAATTTTTAACAAATCTTTGGTGCTTTACTTTATGAGAATGCTAGCAAAACTTTCGATTTGGTGATAGGAGCCTTAGTGTCATGGTCTCTGACATGATTTTGGTTCAAAAATCAGAGGCAAATATCTCATCAACGGTGAAAAAAATAAAACACCAAGAAATCACAGATTTTCATAGACAGCATAATATGATGCCCTGGAAAGGGCAGACTGTAAAATCCGAAGTGCTCCAATTTCACACTTCATAGTTTTGTGATCTTGGGCAAGTTATATCGCCTTACTGAGACTCCATTTTCTCACTTAGAAGATCATGATATTCACGAGGTTCTTATTAAGATCAATTTAGATATTAGATGGGAGTAAGCACCTTGACAAATATGAAGAGCTATAGAAATAATGAGACATTACAACTGATTGCTCTTGTCTGTTGTAAATGTCCTCAGGTCAACTAAAACAGACTTAGAAAATCTGTAGTTATAGCTCAGTACAGAGACTGCAGCTCTTACATATAATTTTATTTCTGAAGTTATAAGACTTAATATAGAAATCACAAGTCGTAAATTAAGAGGACATTGTTAAAACAATTTAATCCTTCCCAATGTCCACAAAATAGGATGTTTCATTAAGTGTTGTCTGGGTGCTCAGACAGTAAAGCACATGACCATTTCCGGCAACCCAAAACTTGGACCTCACACTTGGACTTCTGAAGGTAAACTTCCTGGGAGGAAATTAAATACAGAGGACCTCTTCCAGCTTTGGATACTAGTTTTTAAAAAAAAAAAAAAAAAACAGTAGGAAACAGTTAAATTAATTTTTAAACTCTTTCCCTAAAATTATTAAAGCCAACAGAAAAGGCAGTGTTGGGGTTTTTTATTTGGAATAGGAAGTGAAATCAAAGATGTCCAAAATATCCTTTACTACTTGCCTATGTCTTTATAAAATATGTTCTAAAGTAAGATAACAGTTCCTTCTTCCCTCCCTGTAATATTTTTACTTAAACCCTAATCTCCAGACCTTATAAATGAAAACATTCAACCAAAAGGGGGAGAAAAAGGACTATAACAGTCATAAGTTACATGTGTGACATATATAAATAAAGTAAAGTAAGAATGTGCTCCCCCTGCCTTCATTACTCACGCTACCCAAGATCATTCAAGCTTTCTTTCCTCTCTAAGGTGTGGTGTGCCTGCTGGATTCAGTGGACACTTTGAAAGTTCAAATAGAGTCCATCCTTCAGGCAGATGAAATGCTCTTCTATTTTTAAAGACCTCTAGAAAAGGAAATTCCACTAGCTTCCCCAGCTACACATTCCAATGTCTACCAAATCTCACTGTCTGAAAATTTTTCCTTTTCTCTTATCTAAATCCCTCATGCTGTAACTTAAGCCTGTTGCCTCTGGTCCCTAATGGAGATGGCCATCATCCTTCACAGATCAACCTCCTCACACAGGCCAGAAACCACTTGATCTCTAACTCCCTTTATCACAGCTCTTTAATTGTGGTTGTTACTCGCCTATCATTTTCTCCCAAGTTTTCTTCCTTCATTTCACATATCCTTTTAATATATTTTTAAAAGTAAAGAAAATTATAATTATCCAGTAACTTTACTACACTAGAACAATCTATTTTCAGTTTTCTTTGTTCTCACCTCTCTTCCATACATACACATACATCGTTGTAACCATAATGTGTAATTTTATTGAATTTTTCCAAGTTTTTTTTAAATTCCTTCACAGTTTCACAACCCAGAACATGCCTAGATTGAGCTAGTTAACTCTTATAACTTGGACAAGGCTGGCATAAAGTTCAAAATTTGAAGAATTTCCTTTTTTATTCAATAGACTTAAATGATTGGTTACTAAGTATTGAAGCAATGCTAGGTTCTAATTAATTAGAATAAAAAAGATCCTGTATACGTAGATGATTCCTGCATCTGCCTATTCAATGCAAACTTATAGGGTTTGATTGAGAGAGCTGGACCTTGGGGTAGGCAGACCCTGCAGAAGCCAGGAGTGAGGAGTCGCCTGGCAGGTGATCCGGAGCAGCAGGAGCTCTGGATAAATTGCTACAGCTTCCTCCATCCACTAGGAGGCCAGACCCCAAGGACAGAATGCTCAGTGCTATCCAGAGTTTAACTGGGCCCCTGAGGGAGGATGTTTGATGAAAGGCTGAGTTCAGTGGCAGCTGCTACCCAAATCTTTTCTGAATTATAAGGAAAGAGATTGGTTACCAGAATGAAATGGCAAATTTGTGCAACTGGGGGAAAAAAACATGGTTAATAGAGTAAGGAGACTCTAGGATAAGACTTGTTTGAGGATTCACTTATCAAGTGGTGAAACAACCCACTAGCATCAAGAGAGCAAAAACCTGAAAGGAAAGACTGGTTCAGTAACAGAGTATCCTTAAACAAGTCAGTCTTTAGGTCTGACCTTCAGTTACTTCACCTGCTTAATAGATGTTGTTTATGTGTATTACATGATTTAGGTTCCAGAAAATAGGAAATATTTTTAAAATACATTTTATTTTCAAAAACTGAACATATGATCCCTTCTTTAATGAAAAGTACCTATGCTCATTCTGACTTAGATTTAAAAATGGAATACATAGACTATGCCTCAAAAAGTTTCGTTTTAAAAATAGAACCCCATGAAAATAAAAAGAAAATAATAAAATAAAAATAAAATAGAACCCTGTTTTTAAAATATTAAAGGAGCTTGCAGCTCAATAGATTCTGACTGAAGTGCCCAAATGCCCAATTATTCCTCCATTCATTCAACAAAGATGTTGAGCGTTACCTGTAGCAGGCAGTGTGCTAGGTACTGGCAATAATGTACTTTGGAGAACAAAATTCAAGGTCCCAGAAAGAAAGCAATGGCTGAAAACATGCTCAAAGTCACTAATCATCCGAGAAATGCGAATCAAAATAACAATGAGTTACCATCTCACACCTGTCAGAATGGCTATCATCAACAAATCAACATATGACAAGTGCTGGAGAGGATGTGGAGAAAAAGGAACGCTCGTGCACTGCTGGTGGGAATGCAGACTGGTGCAGCCACTATGGAAGACAGTATGGAGTTTCCTCAAAAAGCTGGAAATGGAACTCCCATTTGACCCTGTGATCCCACTTCTAGGAATATATCCCAAGAAACCAGAAACACCAATCAGAAAGGATATATGCACCCCTATGTTCATAGCAGCACAATTCACCATAGCTAAGATCTGGAAGCAGCCTAAGTGCCCATCAGTAGATGAATGGGTTAGAAAACGGTGGTACATCTACATGATGGAATACTATGCTACTGTAAAAAAAGAGGGAATTCTTACCATTTGCAACAACATAGATGGAACTGGAGAGCATTATGCTAAGTGAAATAAGCCAGTCAATGAAGGAAAAATACCACATGATCTCACTCATTCATGGATAATAAAGACCATTATAAACTTATGAACAAAAATAGATACAGAGGCAGAGCAGCCTCAAACAGACTGTCAAACTACAGCGGGAAGGCCGGGAAGGGTTGGGGGGGGGGGGGGCGGTGAGAGCAACTGAAGGACTTGTATGCATGCATATAAGCATAACCAATGGACATAAGACACTGGGGGTAGGGGAGGCCAGGGGATTGTCAAGGGCAGGAAAAAAGGAGACATATGTAATATTCTTTGTAATACTGTAAGCAATAAACAATAAAAAAAAGAAAGCGATGGCCTACTTGAAACAGATAATTTTAAAAAGTTTAATAAAGAGTCTGTAAAGGATGTGGATGGCAGTAGGAGAAACTGAAGCATCTGGGGCTAGCCAGCAAATGCCTAGGAAGAGCAAGAAGAGAAGCCAAATAGCTGAAGTTTATTACCCATGGGCCTAAACCAGCGGTTTTCAACCTTTGGGTCGTGACCCCTTTGGCGGTCAAACGACTCTTTCACAGGGGTCGCCTAAGACCATCTTGCATATCAGATATTTACATTACGATTCATAACAGTAGGAACATTACAGTTATGAAGTAGCAACGAAAATAATTTTATGGTTGGGTCACAACATGAGGAACTGTATTTAAAGGGCCAGAAGGTTGAGAACCACTGGAAACCATCAGGGAGAGGAAGTAGTTATGGAAACCAAAAGTGTAGGAGATGACTCCCTGAAACAGGAGTTTTGGCCTTTAGTAGAAAAACACAGCTACCTCCAAACCTTTCCTTCCGCCCTATGATCTCTGGTCTCACTTAAACCCAACTAGAAGCCGGAGGGCAGGGGAGCCCTGCTGACACCACTCTAAGAAGTCAGCCTCCCAGGACACAGAGCGGGATGCAGACACACAGACATCACACCCCTGCTCTGTGAAAAGCATCTGGTTGTGGTGCATAGAGATAGTAAACAAGAAAAGGAGGCATTGCAGATGATCACCAGTGGTCTTAACAGTTTAAGACAAGGATATGATTGAGGAGGTGAAGGTAACTGTGAGATGATATTTTTGCTAAGAACTTAAAAATAAGAAGGAGCTAACTATAAAGATTCGGAGGGGAGCATTCTAGGCTGGGGGAAGAGCCAATGTAAAGGTCCTGAGGTAGAAGGGCTGGCTCTTAAAGTATTTAAGAACTGGGGGAAAGGCCAAATATTTCCAAAGCATGTTAAGGAAGAGGAAAATTTAAAAATATATATGAGGTCAGAGTAGTAGGCAGTGCCCATATTTTGTGGTAAAAGGCAAGGAAATCATAGCAAGGAGTTTGGGCTCTTCTTTAGTGCAGTGGCAAACCACTGAATGATCAGTGCAGGGAACTAACGTCATCTTGTGTACATGTTCCAAAGTTCACGTAGGCTGCTGTGTAAAGACTCAAGTTCAAGGGCACAAAATAGAAGCAGTGAGGTCAGATACATGGGTACAATAGCCCCCACTTATTTGCAGGGACTATGTCCCAGGACCCCGTGGATGCCTGAAACCACAGATAGTACTGAACTCCAGATATATTGTTTTTTTCCTGTACACACATAACTATTATAAACTTTAATTTATAAATTAGGCACAGTAAAAGATTAGGAATAATAACTAATAATAAAATAGAACAATTATAATAATGTCCTATATAATAAAGGGTAATATACAAATCAACCAAACGGTGGAACGACTTGTCGCTATGATGCACACTGACCACCAGGGGGCAGACACTCAACACAGGAGCTGCCCCCTGGTGGTCAGTGCGCTCCCATAAGCTGGGCTCACGGCTGGGGAGCGCAACTGTGGTGGTGAAGACCTCTCCTGCCTCTGCAACAGTGATAAGGATGTCTGAATGTGGCTCAGCCGCATTCGGACACCCCCCGCCCCACCAGGGCTCCTGGACTGCTAAAGGGCGCAGGCCGGGCTGAGGGCCCCCTCACCCCACCCCGAGTTCATGAATGTTGTGCACCGGGCCTCTAGTACAGTGGGACCTTGACTTACGAGTGTCCCAACTAACGAGTTTTTCGAGATACGAGCCGTCTCTCGGCCGATTTTTTGCTTTGAGTTGTAAGCTAAAATTCGGCTTATGAGCCAGCTTCAGATACCCCACCGCTAGTTGGCGCAGCGAACGTCACAGTGAACGCCACAACATCAGCCCAGCATCACGTGTCTCACTCGTTCACTTTTTGATTTGACATACAAGTAATTTGAGTTACGAGCTCCATCACGGAACGAATTAAACTCATAAGTCAAGGCCCCACTGTATTACAATAAAAGTTATGTGACTGTGGTCTCTGTCTCCCAGAATATTTTATTGCACGGCACTCACCTTTTCACTTAAAGAAGTACTCCGCGGCTTCGCGGTGGCATACCTGAATTGACAGCATAGCAATTCTTGCACTTTGGGCAATTAGTAAGTAAAAGGAGGGTTACTTAAACACAAGCACTGTGATACCACAATAGCCCACAGGGTAACCCCGAAGGCTACTAAAGGGGTGGGAATATTTACTGCGTAAGCACGTTCGCAGGACGTAGGATGATGCGCGTCTGGGCGGGACATAGCAAGACTTCGCGAGATTTCTTCACCCTACGTAGGGCAGCGTGCAATTTAAAACCTAGGAATTGTTTCTTCCTGGAATTTTCCATTTACTTTTTTTGGACCTTGGCTGACCGCAGGTAAGTGAGTCTGCCCAAAGCAAAACTGTGGATAAAGGAGGAACTACTGTATTTCAGAAGTCCGTAGAGAGTCGATGGCTTTTTGGACTAAGATAGTAACGAGGGAATTAGAGATGATAAGGTACTTTCAGAAGGATTAGAGGTAGAGGACAAAAGAGAGAGAGAAAAAAATATCTCCCATATTTTATCCACTCATACATACTGCGCTTCCTGCAAGTTATATATATTAAAAAATTGCACCCAGCTGGCAAGGCTCCGGGGTTGAGTATCGACCTATGAACCAGGAGGTCTTGGTTGGATTCCAGGTCTGGGCATATGCCGGGGTTGTGAGTTTGATCCCAGTGTGGGGCATGCAGGAGGCAGTTGATCGATAATTCTCTCTCATCATTGATGTTTCTCTCTCTCCCTCTCCCTTCCTCTCTGAAATCAAGTAAAAAAAATATTTTTTAAATTGTACTTTCCTAAACATACATTATTTACCCATACTTCTCTGCCTTTCCATTTGTAGTTTTGTCTTTCAGGAATGTTCCCCTTTCTGGTCCATGTATCTAATCCAGACAATTCATTGTTCGTGACTCAGTTCCAGGAATACCTGACTCCAGAAGCTACTCCTAAAACCCTGGTCTGAGTTGGCCTTCTCTCCTCAGAGCTTTCCGCAGCAACTTCTGCCTGCAGCACTTGTTCCCTTCCTGTTCACCTGGCTTATATCAGGGGAGCAGCAAGGAAAAACACCATAAAATAGGCTAGGAACTAGAAGATAGAGACTTATTTGAATTTAAGGACTTTTTTTTTTTACCTTGAGTGTTCCCAAAAATGGTGCCCAAGGCAAGAACTTGTAAGTGGAGGCAGGAGTGAGGGCCTGGGAAGAATGAGGGAAAGTGGAAAAGCAAATACACAGATGCGTTATTAAAATCACTGTTGTAGGCAACTGGCACTCAGTCCTGCCTAGAGTCTTCTAAAGAAAATGCAGAATGCCTTTTGGAATTGTTTACCTGAGGATGGATGATTTTTATCTATAGCTCATATCGCACACTAATTATGATTTACTTGGAGGCATAAAAATTCCTATATACTTCCAGACTGAGCATGCCCGCTTGAACAAAGGGCTTCCCAAAGGCAGCTGTGGCATAGGAAAAACCCAAGGACAAGGTGCAAAACATCCAGTGCTTGAGAAAAGATGTCAGCATGAGGTAAGCCAGACTATTCACTGCGTGTGCACTAAAATCAGAAACCAGGCTAAGAGGATGTGAGTCAGGAATCCAAAAGCAATTCATACAGTCTGTTTTTTGTGTCACTCCGATATACATGTGTTCTAAAATAAGTCCCATCCGCCTCTCTAAGTCTTCAAGGTGGTGGTCAGCCACAGGCTCTACACATGACCTAATGGATACATATTAAACAATAGGCTACAGTCTTCATTGCTGCACCTGGTCCTGAAGTTATAAGTGATATTTATCATCTCCTTCCTCCACCATCCATATTAAATTTCCCTCTCGCTCATCCAGCACTCATACTTGCCTAGGTTTCTAGCCTGGTGGGATGATGCAGGCCTTAATCCCTGAGCAGGCTGAACCCTTGATGACCATGCTTTTGTCAATTCATGGTAGCTAAAATTGCCATTGACCATTATCAATGAGCAGTGAATGCTAAGAAATACCGATGATTGACCCATACCTTGCCAATTCCTTAGCAATCTCAACTTGCCCAAAGCTTCAGTTTCCAATGTCTCCTCGTCTAAATCATGCCCAGTGTGAACCTAGTACTATATTGGTTAGGTTGGGTTCTACCAAAAAGCAAAGCCTCAGTCAAGGAGATAATCCCAGAGTGCAGGTTGGAAACCAGAGAGAATTGGGGAAGGGGAAAAAGTTGGTTTAAAGGTACATTTTTTTAATATCATAGCCTTGGGAAACTGGGGCTTAATCCTGGTGTTTAAAGAACATACAGAATGTATCTCAGAGCTGTCTGCCAGAACAACAACTAGGGGAAGCATTTATTCATAGGTTTCCATCCCTCATTGATGGAGAATTGCTTTGATGGAGAGTCAACTTTCATTAATTTAGGGGCTCCGTGTATGAGCTTAACAAGTGGGATTCCATTCCTAGTTGTAGTACTGGAGAAGTCCTGAACCTGAAAGTCAAAAAGCATGGTGTACATTTGAGATGAGATTCTGTTGTTGTAACATGAGTCAAAGGCAGAATGCCCATTGCATCCAGGCTGGAATCAGAGGTGAGACTGAGAAAATGTGAGTTAGGGTCCCAGAGGCTCAGAAACAGCCTTCTCAAAGAATTTGGATTTAATTTAGTAAAACATAAGCAAGTATCAGGCATCTTTTTTCCTTTGTATTGAATTTATTGGGGTGACACTGGTTAACACAATTATGCAGATTTCAGATGCACAATACTACAACACATCATCTGTACACTGTATTGTGTTCACCACCCCATCACCATTTATCCCCTTTATACCCTCCTCCACCTCTCCCAACCCCTGCCCTCCTTCCCCCAGCAATCACCACACTGTTTTTGTGTCCATGAGTGTTTTTCTCTTTTTTCTTTTTTGCTCAAGCAAGTATTAGACTTTTAAGCAGAAGAGTGCCATAATTAGGTTTATATTATAAGAAGATTATACTTGAGATACTGAGGAGGATGACCTAGGCCAGTGATGGCGAACCTTTTGAGCTCAGGGTGTCAGCATTTTGAAAAACCCTAACTTAACTCTGGTGCCGTGTCACATATAGAAATTTTTTGATATTTGCAACCATAGTAAAACAAAGACTTCTATTTTTGATATTTATTTTATATATTTAAATGCCATTTAACAAAGAAAAATCAACCAAAAAAAATGAGTTTGCATGTCACCTCTGACATGCGTGTCATAGGTTCGCCATCACTGACCTAGGCAGAGAATGGAATGGTGAAGTACAGGGGCCCATTTTGGATACTAGGGCTCTGTCACTGGAGATGAAGGAAGGAAGGAATTAATGAGCTATTTATTGATTAATTTTTTTTTTTTTGAGAGAGAGAGACATGAATTTTGTTGTTCCATTTATTTATGCATTAATTGGTTGATTCTTGTATGTGCCCTGACCTAGGATCAAACCTATAACCTTGGCATATTAGACTGATACTCTAACCTACTGAGCTGCTCAGCTAGGATAAATTAATGATCTATTTAATCAGTGGGGGAAAGTTGTGAAAAGTTTCATGTTCGGAATTTGCTAAAAGATCCTATATGATAAAAGGGTAATATGCAAATAGACTGAATGGCAGAACAACCGAACAACCAAAGCGTAATATGCTAATGATATGCTAAGGATGCTCAACTGCTCGCTATGATGTGCACTGACCACCAGGGGGCAGACAGTCAACTGGTTAACCAGTCGCTATGACGTGCATTGACCACCAGGGGGCAGATGCTCCGACAGGTAGGTTAGCTTGCTGCTGGGGTCCAAACCAATCAGGACTGAGCAAGATGGGCCAGACATGCCCTGGAGCCCTCCTGTGGTCCCTCCCCGGCCCAATTGTGCACCTGTGGGGTCCCTCAGCCTGGCCTGCACCCTCTCGCAATCTGGGACCCCTCAGGGGATGTTGGAGAGCTTGTTTCAGCCTGATCCCACAGGCCACTCTCCTTGGGAGGGTGCCAGACACAGGGCTCATGGCTGGCAAGTGCTGCTGTGGCAGCAGGAGCCTCTCCTGATCGGGACTGATTGGGTGTGAGCCTGGCAGGCACAGTGGGGCTGGAATGAGCAGGAGTGGCAGGTAGGAGCTGCAGGCGGTGTTTTACTTCGGGTTTCAGCCGAGACATGCCCTGGAGCCCTCCTATGGTCCCTCCCTAGCCCAATTGTGACCTGTGGGGTCCCTCAGCCTGGCCTGCACCCTCTCGCAATCTGGGACCCCTCAGGGGATGTCGGAGAGCTTGTTTCAGCCTGATCCCACAGGCCACTCCCCTTGGGAGGGTGCCAGACACAGGGCTCATGGCTGGCAAGTGCTGCTGTGGCAGGGCGTGTCTCTCCTGATCGGGACTGATTGGGTGTGAGCCTGGCAGGCACAGTGGGGCTGGAATGAGCAGGAGTGGCAGGGAGGAGCTGCAGGCGGTGTTTTACTTCGGGGTTCAGCCGGATCCCTACAGGCCATCCAGAGGGACCCCACCCATGCACGAATTTGTGCACCAGGCCTCTAGTATTATTATAACCAAGTATCATCAGTTAACCATTACCTGTAGTTAGTAGAGAGTTTGTTGATGGAACCAATGTGGTTTTAAGTTTAGGTCAATGAATGGATCATGAACCCACATAGTATCTACACTAATAAAAGAGAAAGATGCAAATTGACCATACCCCCGAACGCTTCCCATTGGCTAACCCCTGAACGCTTCCCATTGGCTAATCAGCAGGATATGCAAATTAACTGCCAACCAAGATGGCAGCCGGCAGCCAGGCAGCTGAAGCGAACAGGAGGCTTGCTTGCTC
>NW_005371986.1:637882-641456 GCF_000412655.1 Myotis brandtii | reverse complement strand
GACCCCCCCCCCAGTGCACAAATTTTTGTGCACCAGGCCTCTAGTCTATACTAATAAAAGGGTAGTATGCTAATTAGGGCAGACAAAACCACAGCATCTGCTAGGGCCTAGGGCTGGTACGACACGGGAGGGGTGGGCCATTCTGGCACTCACGCGGGAGGGGCAGGGTGCACCCCCTTCTGCAAAGGTGGCGCAGGACAGGTCACAGTGTGGCCCAGTCCCAGTGCTGCCCCTTCCTCAGAGGCAGCCACAGAGGCAGCAGCACAGGCCCGGTCCTCTGCAGAGGCTGGACAGGGTGCAACCTGCTGTGCCTCAACCTCCACAGCCCCTCCCTCAGCCAGCCTGGCCCCAGCTCACCCACCACCCACCAGTGGGCGGAGGGTGGGGCCAGCACTAAGAAGTGAGGGCCGAGGGCCTGCAGCTGTGATGTCTGGCAGTGGCAGCAGCAGCGGGGTAATAGGGGCAGCGCCTTCCCCTGATCAACTCAGTAGCCTCCTGCAGAGGAGGACATCCCCTGAGGGCTCCTAGACTGTGATAGGGGGCAGGCCGGGTTGAGGGACCCCCTCTCCCACCGTGCACAAATTTTGTGCACCGGGCCTCTAGTATGCATAGAAAGAAACAAATCAACTCATGTGTTAACTGTGGTTATATCTAAGGAGATGGATAGGGGAGAAATTAATGTAATTTTTACTTTCACTTTACAAATTATTATCTTTGCGGCATTTTAATCTTTCAAAATAAGATGATAGTCAATATTAGGTTTTAAAATCGGGCTGGAGGAAGGAAGACATCAAAAATAAAAAAATGGAACTTCTCCTCCTTTATACAAATGTATGCAGAAGAAAATCTTGTCTCTTATGCCTCCCAAATTTTTATGTTATACAGTTGAAAAAGAGGTTGGGGGCAGGGGGGGGTGGGGAATAACATAAAAGTAAGTAAAACATAATGTATGCAAATAATTTCTGCAGAAACAGACCAAATGTCATCAAAATGTTGAAAGCACCAAAATCTATCGCTTCATATAATAGTGATATATGATGTAAAATAATTTTATAAAACCCTTTAGTCTGCGGGCTTATCAGTCCTGATGTGGCTTTGTGCTATCTTCTGCATCTCTTTAGCTATTAAACAGTTATTAAATTATATGCTAACCTTTTTTTTCCCTTTGTGGAATTTGTATTCCTCCAAATTCCTAGCATAACCCTTTTTTTCTTCCTTTATCCTCAATGATATTTAATGAACATCTTCTATGTACCATTGTGCTAGGACTATTGATACTACAATTAATAACATAACACTTGCCCTTCTGATAATTAGCATCTAGATTTGTATCTGACTTTAGCACTTATTTAACAATGTAACTTCAAATAATTTATTTAATTTTTCTGGGCTTCAATTTTTTCATTGTTAAAGAGAGGGGGGTGTATTATATATGGACTAGAGGCCTGGTGCACAAAATTCATGCACAGAGGAGGGGTTCCCTCAGCCCATCCTGCACCCACTCCAATTGGGGACCTCTCGGGGGATGTCCAACCGTCGGGCCTAAACCGGCAGTCAGACACCCCTCTCACAATCTGGGAACTGCTGGCTCCTAACCACTTACCTGCCTGCCTGCCTAATTGCCCCTAATCCCTCTGCCTGCCTGCCTGCCTGATCACCCCTAACTGCCTCTGCCTGCCTGCCTGGTCGCCAACCACCTCTGCCTGACTGCCTGGTTGCCCCCAACTGCCTTCCCCTGCAGGCCTGATCTTGCCCCCAACTGCCCTCCTCTGCTGAATTTGGTTCTTCTGATTGGTCAGTTTCTATGCCAGTCAGCATCTCTGGGCCTATCAACAAGAGAGGCAAGTTCTGATCAACGGCTGCCACAGAGGCCATGGATCAGACCCTGCCTCTCTCTCTGCAGGCCTCTCTCTGGGCCTGATCCGCAGCCCCCTAGGCATTCAGTGCTGGGTTGAGGCACCTGCAGGGGCCCCAGTCAGTGCTGAGTTGCCACAACAACCCAGCACTAACTTCTGGTCTGGTCGAGCCTTCGGTCATTTCGACCCTGGCTCTTTATTATATAGATTGTGTTGAGATAGATATTATTAATTTGTTCATTCAGGCATTAATTCAATAACACTTACTAAATTATGTGTATGCAATTAAACTGGTATATTTTGCTTATTGGTTTGTTGGTTTTGTTTAAAAAGCTTTTCCAGCCACTGTTTTCTGTAAATTTAAGCACCAAAATGTCATTTTTCTAGTTCAGCTACAGTTACCATTTTAATGTCTAAATTCAACTAATAAGTTGTGCATCTTATGAAAAGAATAACATTTTACTTATAAATAATCAAATAGACACTCAGCCAACAAAACTAGTAAGTAAATTGAAACAAGAAGAAAACATAAGAAAAGCAGAAGAGAGACCAAGATGGCGGCATAGGTAAACACCGCAGACTGCTGCCGCAAACAACCACTTCAAAAATACAACTAAAAGACGGAACGGACATCACCCAGAACCACAGGAAGGCTGGCTGAGGAGAGACTCTTCAACTAGAAGGAAAAATAACAGCACACCGAGGCTCAGAGGAGGCGCAGTGTGGAAAATACTCAGGTGCGGAGGTGCGCGCGCAAAGCGGGCTGGTGGCTGAGAGCGCGGTTGTCGTTTTCGGTCAGGGGGGAGTCTCAGACTCTGAGCTCCAGATACGGGCGAATCGCTGGGGACTCGGACCCAAACGGGAGAAGCGGGAGTGTCTGGCATCAGTTGGAAGGCAGCTTTCCCTCCGAGGTTTGCAGCGGTTCCGGGGGTTCTGAGAAGCAGAGCCTCTGGGAACAGGACTGAGGGCACCATAACGGCTCCCTCCGCCCGCCCTGTTGAGCCCGCCCCGCCCAAGCCCAAAAAAGAAAAGAAAAAAAAAAGAAAAGCAGAAAATTTGGGAGTATGATTCTGAAATGTGCTATCTCAAAATTACATGTGCTCACTTTCTTTTATTGCCATTTTTAATGTAAGGACTACCACAAGAAAAACAGTTACTTCACTGATAATCAAACCTGTGGAGCATTTCATAAGAATGACTTAACAGGAGATGCCTTTGATATTTATGTTTTGCTATTTGCATTACTGATTTTTGAGACTAAATCCTATACATATCTTACATTATAATACATAATATAAGCAATAACTGTGGTGGAAATTTGATGGTACACAAGTTGCACTTATTTTGCTGGAAACAGCTGATTATAGGGGAAATTTCTAAATGTAGAAGCTTTGGGAGGAATCATAGAGGACATTTTATATAGATTAAATAACATAAGTTTTGAAAAAGATTAAAATTAAAGGGCAAAAAAAGAGAGAAAATATACACGGTTGGGCAAAAGTAGGTTTACAGATATGAGTACAGGAAATGCAGTTTATTCTTTTATTATTATTTATTAATATTTTACATATGGCCCTAACCGGTTTGGCTCAGTGGATAGAGCATCGACCTGCAGACTGAAGGGTCCCGGGTTCGATTCCAGTCAAGGGCTTGTACCTTGGTTGCAGGCACATACCCAGTAGGGAGTGTACAGGAGGCAGCTGATTGATGTTTCTCTC
>NW_005371986.1:614613-637369 GCF_000412655.1 Myotis brandtii | reverse complement strand
GCCATAGACAATTCTGTAAATGAATGAGTATGACTTTGTTCCACTAAAACAGTGCACCATACTTGGCCCACAGTTTGCCAACACTGATCTCTCCTAACAAATAACAAAAGTGAAATAAAACACATAAAAAAATTACATGTCCAACTATGTAAAAAGTATTTGTAGAGAAAATGTTAGCAGAAACAGCATTAAAATGTTAACCAGAACACTTGGATAATGGAATAAGGATTATTTCCCCTGCTTTTCCCTATAATTCCATTTTTGTATGTATTAAAAATAAGAAAATGAAATCCTACAGCTAGTTTCTTTGAATCTGTGCTTTATCAGTAAGCTGGAGATTCCCTGGCCAATTTAAGATTTTAATGCATTCTTATTTGTGATATATAGGGTGTCCCCCCAAAAATGTATACACATTTTTTTCTGATACCTCAATTGATGTTTCTTTCTTTTCAGATTTAACCCATTGAAATTAATAATTATTCAAAGTGTGTATACATTTTTGGGATACCCTATATTTATGTACATTCCAGAAAATATTTTGGTTAGTCTTCATTCAATTCTCCATAATAATGGGCTTTTTGACATTCATAAATTATATTTTAAAATAATACTCTCTTCTAATCAATCTATGTTATGATTCTGAATCTATTGTTATTCATGAAGCGTCTCACGTCCTCTGAAGCTCCTGATATTTTATGGGGATCGCCTACAGCCACAAGTGGAAAATGCTGCCTGCTTTTCTAAAGCTCTTTTTAATGACTCATATTCTTAAAAGCCTCTGTTTAGGTGACAAAAGAACCACTGTTGTTAGGAGGGATGTACAGTGCATTACACAAGTTTACCCTGGCAAGCCACAGGCCCTGATCTGCAATTCTGTGTCAGCACTTTTCGGCCCCACGAATATGGATACAGATGGGTGTGTGAGCTGCTCCAGGCTCCTCACAGGGCCAATCAAAACAAGGAAAACAAAGGCCTTTATAAGCTCAGTGCTGACCACAGTCCCTACAGTATTGTTAGGGCTACATTTTTCTTTTGACTTTCCATATAGAGAATGCCTCTCACCTGAGAGAAACCAGATTTCATTCAGAGCCTAGGGCTTCAGTTTGTTGTTCTAGTGAGAGTATATAATCTCTCTCTTTGGAAAAGGGAAAATGAAGCCTTTTTAAGCCTTTATCTAAGAACTTCCAAAACACCCCAACAGCTTTCTGAACACACAAGATGCAAAACAAGGATAAGTGGATAGCCTAGAGCAAAGGCACACAGTTGGGCTGACTCTACATAAATAAAGGAAAATGAAAAAAAAAATGAAACCATAATCTGAGACCATTTGAGAAAGAGAAAGATGTGTTAGTTTAGTTTCACTTGAACCTCAAAGAGTCCTACACTGGCCACCATAAAAGTTGTCATCTCCTGTCCTTCACCCCATCCATTATCTTCTCTCAGAAGGACATGCGCTATTATAAGAGTTTGTCACCATATTATGGTTTATACTTACTGGTTTTTGTTTCCCTCACTAGACATATGCTCTTTGTGAGGGCAGAGACCACAATAGTTTACCCTGGCAAGCCACAGGCCCTGATCTGCAATTCTGTGTCAGCACTTTTCGGCCCCACGAATATGGATACAGATGGGTGTGTGAGCTGCTCCAGGCTCCTCACAGGGCCAATCAAAACAAGGAAAACAAAGGCCTTTATAAGCTCAGTGCTGACCACAGTCCCTACAGTATTGTTAGGGCTACATTTTTCTTTTGACTTTCCATATAGAGAATGCCTCTCACCTGAGAGAAACCAGATTTCATTCAGAGCCTAGGGCTTCAGTTTGTTGTTCTAGTGAGAGTATATAATCTCTCTCTTTGGAAAAGGGAAAATGAAGCCTTTTTAAGCCTTTATCTAAGAACTTCCAAAACACCCCAACAGCTTTCTGAACACACAAGATGCAAAACAAGGATAAGTGGATAGCCTAGAGCAAAGGCACATAGTTGGGCTGACTCTACATAAATAAAGGAAAATGGAAAAAAAATGAAACCATAATCTGAGACCATTTGAGGAAGAGAAAGATGTGTTAGTTTTGTTTCACTAGAACCTCAAAGAGCCCTACACTGGCCACCATAAAAGTTGTTATCTCCTGTCCTTCACCCCATCCATTATCCTCTCTCAGAAGGACATGTGCTATTATAAGAGTTTGTCACCATATTATGGTTTATACTTACTGGTTTTTGTTTCCCTCACTAGACATATGCTCTTTGTGAGGGCAGAGACCACAATCTGTTGTTGTTGCTGCTCTGTCCTGTTTTCCATAGGAAATGCATGGAAAATATGTGCTTAATGTGTAAATATACAGCAGAATAATTTAGTAGAAAGACTGGATTACTAGTCAGACAATGTATTCTAGTCTGGCTCTACCATTAACTAGTTAGGTGTATTACTGAGGTTCCTCTATATTAACACTATGCAAGACCCACCTGAAATCTCAGTCACTACATCAAAAAAGCATTTATTTTTGCTCACAAGTCTGTAAATTTGCTGGGCTCTGCTAGGCTTGACTACAGGCAACCTTCAGGTTGGGTCAGGTTGTCTCCACATCTCTTCATTCTGAAACCAGCAACTACTTGGAAAATGTTTTCTCTTGGTGACTGGCAGAAGCACAAAGGGGACAGCAGAAACACAAACACCTCTTAAAGCTTCCACTTGGGACTAACACACTGTCACTTCTGCCTACATTTTATTGATCAAAACAAATCATATGGCCAAACCCTATATCAGAGGAGCAGGGAAATGTGTCCCACCAACAGTATACCACAAACAAATAATATAATTTACCACATCAGATAAGTGAAATTCATCAAGTTTCAGTTTCTGGGGGAAAAAAGAACAATTCTAGTCCTGACTATGCACTAGGCTCTTGTGAGGATTAAATGCTTTTGTGTAGACATTATGTAATTAAAATCGCTTGACAAAGAACTAGGCATTATGTAGGTACCAGATAATGACTGCAAATGGCCATTTTCTTATAGAAAGACTACAATAAAAATAATATAATCATTGCTTAGCATAAATTGTATATGAAATATTGTGGGAATAGGAGATACAGTTTTCAAGTTGGCCTGCATGATGTTCTTGAGGCTACTTTTATTTTATTTCATTTCATTCTATTTTATTTTATTTTATTTTATTCCTCACCCAAGGATATGTTTTATTGATTTGAGAGAAACATCAATATGAGAAACATCGATCGGTTGCCTCCCATTTGTGCCCTGACTGGGAATCAAACCCGCAACCTTTTGGTGTATGGGACGACACTTCAACTGACTGAGCCACCTGGCCAGGGCTCTTGAGGCTACTTTAAAAATAAATAAGAATGACCATTGCAGAGAACTGGGAAGTAGAAAGAGTATAGGGAGAAAGGAGGCTTTAGTTATATCAGTATTTCCTTTTTAGGGTGAAAAGAATAGAGTTAAAGCAAATGTGGCCCAAAAAATGTCATCTGATAATCTAGATGTTGAGAGAATGAATGTATGTTATATTATTTTCTGTGAACGCTTCATATATTTCGTAGTCAAAAATAGAAGTTTTTAAATTATTTTTAAATATGTACCTGGCAGACAGAGAAAGGAAGGAAGGTTTTTCTGGGCAGAAAAATCACAAGTGGTAGGAAAAGCCATTTGGTCTTAATGAGGGAAAACAGTGGAAGAGAAGAAGACAGAGGAATGGGGAGGGACTATATTAGTTTCCTAGGGCTGCTGTGACAAATACTACAAATAGGTGGCTTAACATAACAGAGATGTATTGTCTCACAATCCTGGAGACCAAAAATTTGAGATCGAGGTATAAGCAGGGTAGATTCCTTCTGAGAGCTCTGAGGAAGAATCTATTCCATGCTTCTCTCCTAGCTTCCATGATGGCCAGCAATCCTTACTATTCCTTGGCTTATGTATACATCACTCCAATCTCTGCCTCCACCTTTATATGGCATTCTACTTGTGTGTTTCTGTCTTCACATGGCCATCTTCGCACTGCATGTCACTGTGTCCAAATTTCCTCTTCTTACAAGGACACCAGGCATGTTGGATTAAGGGCCCACCCTACTTCAGTATGACATCATCTTAACTCAACTAATGGTGTTTGCAAGGATCCTATTTTTCCACAAAATCACATTCTTATCTTCAGTTTTTGTCCTAGCTCCAAAGTTCTGGGAATTAGAACTTCAACAGATCTTTTTGGAAAACACAATTTAACCGATAAGAGGGGATCAACATAATGTTACTATTTTCTGGCTATTATTATCAACAAATGCTCATATTTACTAAAGAATTCAAACAAATAGCATAATATGTTGTTAAAAGACATCCTCAGGGGACCTGTGACTTAGCTGACTGTGGAAGAAAGGAAATCACAAGAAGGATGATGCTTTCTGTGTTTCTTCCATCTATTCATGTGCCTCCCAGGCTAACCCACAGTATGCTCTGCCTCACACCAGCCCACGCTGAGTGACTCACCATCCTGCCCCACTGTCCTCTGCTGAACAGTTTCATCATCCAAAGAAAAAACTCCCTGGCTACTGCCAGCACCGCCACTGCAATGTTGAAGTTAATTTTTAACCCTGGGCTCTTCAGCAAGTAACTTGAACACCAAGATCTGGCACCAAGGTTCTGTCTCATATTTTCATTTCTGCTTTAGAAAACTTTATTAGTACATTTCACAATGTAGATGCTGATTAGGCAGAATTTTTAGTCCTTCATAATCTGTTTCCCAACTTACAACTACAAAAATAGTGAACTATTGTCAAATCAGTTCTGACTGCCGGGCTCATCCCTTCTTAAGTGTGGACTTTAAGCAGGAAATGTGGAAGTACTTGTGTTCGTTGCCTGTTGGTACTGACATCCTAGGTCCCTGGTTCTGTTACACAGATTTTTTTTTGCCTGGGTTACTGACATGGTATTCTGAAGTCTCTGATCTTGGATTTTTGTCTTAGCTCCAAAGTTCTGGATTCCAGACTCTGCTTACAAAATCCAGGAACCTGGAGTATCAACTGGTCTTCTCTCTGGCTCTTCCTAAATGTGACCCCTTCTGTGCTGACTCTTATCATAACCACTGTTCTACCTACCTTATTAACAACCACAGAATTGACCCCAACCTGCCAAAGTCCTCCTAGCCTGATTCAACTCCTGTCCTCCCTATCGTTTATCTCTATCTTTCTACTCTAAATCTTCCTTCTTTCATGTCTACCCAACTCATGGCATGATTGTAAGCATAAAGGAATGGTTAATGTGACATATTTTTAAAAGCTAATTATTACAACTCACAGTGCCCCCTCTGTTGGAGCCTTAGACAAGACGCCTAGTATATCTGTCTCACTAGATACAATAAATCTCCAAGACAATAATTAGGATTTATGCATTTGCCAACTCTAATACAGGAAGGAGCTAAATCTGCAATGTGTTCAGCTCTGGATAATTTTAAACAACTTTTAGACACAATTGAGACTATTTATAGCATTGCCAATGTGTATGCCTTAAAGACTGTCCTCTATAAACCTTATTTTATCACTTCCCTTAAAATTTAGTGTCCACAAAGTATTTAAGAAAAGCTACTGTGAGTCCAGCTGGTGTGGGTCAGTACTTGAGTGTCAACCCATGAGCCAAGAGGACACTGGTTTGATTCCCAGTCATGTCACAGACCCAGCTTGTGGGCTCAATCCCTAGTAGGGGACGTGCGGGAGGCAGCCAATCAATGTTTCTCTGTCATTGATGCTTCTATCTCTCTATTCTTCTCCCTTCCTCTCTCTCTAAAAAATCAATTTTAAAAAAAATCTTTAAAAAAAGAAAAGCCACTGTGAGTGGCCTGGATATTTTCCAAGCTCTAGATACCATACTTAGTCACATGGAATGTGGAATGGGCTAGACACCTTGGAATTGCTCTTGTTAAACTGGTGTAAGCAATTGGCCCAACAGTTTTGAGAATCATTATTTGTTTTACAAGTTCCTGTGAGGAAAGCTATGCAGTTGTCTTGTGAAGTAGCTTCTTAAAAGGCTTTTATTTTGTCTGGATATGATAAGGATCATTACATGGTATGTCTAACTGATGACTTAGTGCTCTTTCAGTGGATAAAAACTTCTATGGGAAAAAAGAATTAGACAATAAGTACCAATGACTTAATACATGCCGTGTTTCCAATTCAATTTGCTTTGATAAAAATCAAATAATCTCCAGGAACACAAATATTTATCTACAGCGATTAGACAGTCTGTTAAAATTGGCATTCTCAGTCTCTCCAAAAGCCTCTCATTTGTCCTTTATATGACCTACCCATTGTCAAGAGGTTAACAATGTTGGAAAATTCCTGTGGTC
This sequence comes from Myotis brandtii, assembly GCF_000412655.1. Lineage (NCBI taxonomy): Eukaryota > Metazoa > Chordata > Mammalia > Chiroptera > Vespertilionidae > Myotis > Myotis brandtii. The sequence goes on along the minus strand of NW_005371986.1, from coordinate 631,022 downwards.
TTCTTAGTTTTCGTGCTATCTGGCAGAGAAACATCAGGACCCTTACTTTTCTTTTCAACATAGCATGCGCTTTATTCACAACCAGAGCTCCTCTGTCTTGATTAACAAAATAGGAAACAGATATTTTAATTCTAAATGTACTGTAAATTCATAACATTTTTCCTTTGAAGTAAAATGTTTTATATGACTACAATGACACAGGAAAAGAATTCATATAATCAGAAGGCTTGACAATTAAAAAATAATACTTTGTCCTCAGTAAAATAGTCCAAGATTTTAAAGGTAACCTGATACTATTAAAGAGTTTGGTAAAGTGGTTTTTAAATGTGCTAGTTTTTATATTATGCAGTATATTTTAAAACATGATTGAGCCCTAAATGCAATTACATACCACATTCCCTATGTACAAAGATTATTCTTTCCTATTTAGACATTGTTTTAAGTATTACATTTTGCCTTGATATCAAGTATCCTGGCACCAAGGTTAAATGTACCTTTAAAAAAGATAAGCTATCTACTCCAATAAAACCATAGCCGATAAGCCCTTTTATCAAATATGCCAAGTACATGTTAAATCATAAAATATATAGGACTAACTATAGAGGACACCTTCATACTTTCAAGGTTACTATCTTTATATACATACCTAATGTGCTTTCAAACAAGACTGAAAAAATAATAATTTATTATTAGTAAGATATGACAATCAAAATCATAGGTGATTTTCATGTCCTTCAATGAGTCTTGGATGTTTAGAAGGAAAATGCAGCAGGAAGGAAAATCCTCAGATTATAACATCAGGAAAGGAGGTTAGACACCAATTCTAAGGGAGATGGAAGTCTCTAAAAACAGTATGTCATACAGATTCCCATTACTCTGTGTGATAGCATGTTGCTAATAGAAAGCAAAGCAGTAAGCCACCATTTCTCTTAAAGTGACTTGTAGCCTAGCTTCCATTGTCATCTCCTCTCCCCAAATTCTTTCTTGGACCTTCATTCCCTTCCACTTCCCTCTACCACTGTTTATGTACCTTACCCACTAAGCACCCTTCCTCTCCTCTCTACCACTATTTTCCCATTTCCTCTGCCTCCTTCAAACGGATCTTTCCCAGGGAGCCTATTCGGACTATGTTTATCCCTACCTTAGCACTACAGCTACGCTCGCACACACTCAAGGATCTGCATTCAGCACTTGGGGTGTGTGTGTGTGTGTGTGTGTAAGAGCTTGGGTTCCAGGGTCATTCCACCTGTGCTCAAGACCCAGCTCTGCCCTTCCTATACTGTGAGGTAGGTTAAGCCTCAGTGCCCCCATCTGTAAAGTGAGGATTATAACAGGAATATTGTGAGGACAAAATGAGGCAATGCAAAGAGAGCACTCAATGCAATGCTGGTAGAGAGTAAACACACAATAAATCATTATTGTCATATTAATTATTTCACCAACACAGAGGCAGTTCTCCTCAGTGCAAAGGCAAACTTTTTGGTATCATTTTGTATCGCCCTGCAAGCTTGGTGACTGCACTGTTTGAACTAAAAGCGGAACAAATGATGCAGGAAATCACATGCTCTTATGTGGCAAAGAAACACAAGCTTTGAAATACAAATAACAGATGATTCAGGGTGGGAAAATCACTATCTATAAGTCCTATGCTTGGCTCTTTAATAGATTGAGTCCTCAGATAAAAGCATGCTAGGTCTACACAATGAAGTAAAGGACTGATGGGAGGTGGGGGGTACATTTATCAGCAAGTAAATGTAAGTTTTTTCTTTCCTGCATTGGATGCATAAATATAGACAACTAAACAGTGTACTTAATTATGCTCTTTAAAAAAAAAAACATTTTCACTTCGCACAACTTATTCTGACAGTATCAGGGGGGAAAAACAACAAAAACAAACAAAAAAGCCTGCCTAATACCAGTGTGGGAGGAGTCAGCAGAAGGGAGAGGTGGGGGACTAGATTTACTGCCATGTGAAAACCTGGAAGGAGCTGCTGATAGAGCTGGAACCCCTGTTGACAAAGAAAATGGGCCAGAAGGAGTGTGTTGTCTAACAGCTTCAGTAATTGTATCTGAGGACAGACTTGGAATTGCTTTCAAGACTGTTAACTGAATTGTTTTTGGAAGATTTCAGCTTAACTCTTAGAACCTCATCTGTTTAGTTGTAACTTTGTCAATATTTTAAATGTGTATTTATAGTGTGGAAGGGCCAGGACCTTTAGAAACCCAATCATTATGGTAACACCAGAGAAGAGGGGGCGGGGGGGGGTGGTAAGAGGTGTGGCTAAGGATTGGCAAAACAAAAAAACAAAAAAAATAGCTCCAGCAGGGCCTGGTTGTGACAGAACAGCCTCCTTGCCTACTAAAAGGAAGTTGCCAAAATAGACACACCCCCTAGACCAGTGGTTCTCAACCTTCCTAATGCCACGACCCTTTAATACAGTTCCTCATGTTGTGGTGACCCCCAACCATAAAATTATTTTTGTTGCTACTTCATAACTGTAATGTTGCTACTGTTATGAATCGTAATGTAAATATCTGATATGCAGGATGTATTTTCATTGTTACAAATTGAACATAATTAAAGCATAGTGATTAATCACAAAAAACAATATGTAATTATATATGTGTTTTCCAATGGTCTTAGGTGACCCCTGTGAAAGGGTCGTTCAACCCCCAAAGGGGTCACGACCCACAGGTTGAGAACCATTGCCCTAGACAAATGTAAGTACAGCAAGGCATTTCAAAGTCAAATACAAATGAGTGCTTATTATCTTTCATCTTTTGTAATCCAGACCTCTGTTCCCAAGCATTTGTGTGGATAATTGGAAAATGACAGTATAGCACATTTATTTCCTTAAGTCTCCATTTCTCTCAGGGCAGATGAGCTATGACACCTAAGGCGGACAGTCCATGTAGCACAGGACACTGTGCTTCTCCGTCACCCAGTGGTCATCCACCCTCTTACAGTCCTTCCCAGCCTTGAATGTACACACGCTCTCATGCCAACAGAGAGGTTCCAAACGGTCTTTTTTTTTCATGTTCCTAATCTTCGCAGTCTTCACACTCTTCTCCAGATATTGCTTTATTTCTCAGGCAAAATATTTATATCTCTACTGTACCTTATTTTGATAGCTGATTTGTTGTCCTTTCTCCAATTGTGCTTTTTAAAAATGCCACTGCTGGAAACCCATTAAGACTTTGTACTGGAAGAAAAGAAAAAATACTCATCCTGGGCAAGGTAAGAACTAGGGCCTAAAAGGTAAAAGCATATAATCCATTATCTACTTACCACCATGCACAAGCACTATAACTTATGTCAGTATTACACAGAGCATAAAATTAGGGCAGAAATCTGTAAAGCCGGTTGAGGTGCCAGTTTTTCATTATTTTCTCTAGTGCATGCTTGAAAATTTCCATCATAATAAAAGAACTTTAAAAATGTACATGAGAACAGAGAGACCATTTCATGAAGGAAAGCATATGAAGTGATCTGCATGCTATCCTCTGATTTCAGGTTACAGTCAGCAGCATGCCTATACCTGGCAGAGTACCAGTGTTCCTCTCCCCAACCTTGGGAAGCTGGTGGGAGGAGAAGGGGTATTTATTTTTAGTGGGAGTTACTTCAGTGAGAGAGTGCCCAGTTTTCTTGTTGAGGTGGGCCAGGCATGAAAGACCAGATAGTCTATTTTCAAACTATCAGCCGTGGGCAAACTACGGCCCGCGGGCCGGATCCGGCCCGTTTGAAATGAATAAAACTAAAAAAAAAAAAAGACCGAACCCTTTTATGTAATGATGTTTACTTTGAATTTATATTAGTTCACACAAACACTCCATCCATGCTTTTGTTCCGGCCCTCCGGTCCAGTTTAAGAACCCATTGTGGCCCTCGAGTCAAAAAGTTTGCCCACCCCTGAACTAGATGGTGGCAAGGTAATGGAGAGTATGAAGGCTTTCGTGTTGGACAGACTAGATTTAAACTAATTTCTCTGACCTTTTATCCCTTGTAAAGTGGAGGTAATATCAGCTGCACAGAGTTATTATATGTGAAGTGCCTACTGATATATCTGGCAAATAACAGATTCTCTATGCATGTTTATTTCCTTCCTTCCTGTCATAGTTTCTGTTGCTAATCATATAACCTGTTTAAGAAACTCCAAAGACATCTAGATATAACTTTGAAAACATTTTCATTTCTACAAAACAACAATAAGAGCTTGGCATATTCAGTCACTGGACATTATTAATAAGAGGGCTATTAATAGAGGAGGAACCCGTGTCTTTAGATAGATGAGACACCCCATTGTGTGGTGTGTTAGGTAGGACAGCGGAGTCTCTGCTAGGGACATGAATTCTCATCTCCACTCTCTCATGAAGTAGCTGTTGCCTTTGAAAAGGACACCTAAGCATTTTTAAGTTCTCCTCTTTCTAAAACTAGAGAATGACGGGCGTAGAGACAGCTTGACATATATAAAACTAATAATTTGATCTATCACTATATTAAATAGAGAAAAATCAGTCTGGTTTCCCTATTGAATTCTGACATAGTAAAATCACTATACAAATATGAGGTTTTGACTCTGAATCAAATGGCTTTGGCCAGAGGCCACAGCAAATAGTCATGATGTGTGGTTATTATTATTCCTACTACAACGGACGCAGGATTGTGAATTAATTGGCAATAAGCAGCTGCAAATTAGTTCATGTCCATCCCAGAGAATAAGCAGCGTGGGGGACCAGATGTCTGGCGGCAGGCCCCAGCGTGGCCCTGCACCTAACAGTGGCCTCGGCAAGTTATTTCGTATTTCCGAACCCCATCGCCTCATCTCTAAGATAAGGCATAGCTACCTTTAAAAGGTGTTAAAGCCCTAGCCGGTTTGGCTCAGTGGATAGAGGGTCGGCCTGCGGACTCAAGGGTCCCAGGTTCGATTCCGGTCAAGGGCATGTGCCTTGGTTTCGGGCACATCCCCAGTGGGGAGTGTGCAGGAGGCAGCTGGTCGATGATGTTTCTAACTCTCTATCCCTCTCCCTTCCTCTCTGTAAAAAATCAATAAAATATATATATTAAAAAAAAGAAAAGGTGTTAAAAAGTTAAATGAGAAAATGCTGGTAAAATGTTCCTAGCAGTGAGTAAGTGCTTATTTTATTCATGAATTTCTACTTTTTGATATATTATACCAGCTTTTTGTCAATAATGTTGATTTTTCTCAGAGCTAAAATTAAAAATTTTACTGTTTATGATTCATTTCTCATTCTATGTGTGAGAGGTTGCACATTTGTATGGTTTTATAAAAACAGCAAAATCTTGTTTTTCCTTTTCTTATTGAATTTATTGGGGCGACATTAGTTAATAAAACCATACAGATTTCAAGTGTACAACTCAATAAAACATCACCTGCTTACTGCATCGTGCACTGACCACCCAAAGTCAAGTCTCTTTCTGTCCCCATTTACCCACACTTTGCCCACTTCCACCTCCCTCCACCTCTCCCGCTTCCCCTCTGGTTATCACCACACTGTTGTCTGTGTCTGTGTGTCAAATTTTTTTCCTTAATTCCTTCAGTTTTTACCCATGGTCCCAAACCTCCTCCCCTTTGACAGCTGTTAGTCTGTTCTATATTTCTATGCTTCAACCAGCAAAATCTTAACAAAACAGCAAGAAGAGAGCATTCACTATGGCTGGGCAGTCATGGAGACAAGAGGGACTCACAAAAGCCTGAAGGGATTTACAGATTGGCTGGCTCTCAGTAGGAAACTGTTTTTTCATTAAAAGCCACAGATGTCTCTAAAGTCCTTTCCACCACAGCCCTCATCACAGGCAATTTGTGAAGGCACCTGGTCAAGGCAATTTGCAATTCATCCTTGAATAACAGAGGAATCACACCCCCAGCATACCTGGAGAACTCAAAGCTAAGACATGAAATGGGCTGCATAATACGTGCAACTACAGCTACGAAGTCTGCATTTGAGACGCTGCATTTTGAACAATTGCCAAAGAAGACAGAATTCTGTTAATTGGAAAAATCAGCGTTGATTCAAGAAAGTGACCCAAAAAACCTGGACAGTATAGGATATATTAGTAACCCAGCAGGCTGACACTGACACTGACACAGATCAGCAGGTGAGTCAAAGCCCAGACGACAGGAAGAAACAAATGCACGAACACAACAACCCAGACGCAGCATTCCCCGGATCACATTTATCATAACCCTAATGGGCTGGAATAGACCACAAGCTGCTGTTCCTTTCTAAACCTCTCTGTGGTGTGTGAAGGCTTTGCTATATATAAATTAAATACATATTTTTCCATTGTTTAGGTTGAATTTTTCTCAAAGATGACCTATAGTTTTGTAAAGAAAAATCAGGTGAACTGGTTTGTTACCTTACAACATTAACAGAGAAACATGCTCATAACAGTCATAATCCTATTTGAGTGTACTGTTGTATAAATATTACAAATATTGATTTTCATTATTATAATTTTGAGGCCTCTCACCACAAGATGGGGTTCAGAACACTTATGTAAGTTGGCTATCTTTGAGTGTACTGTTGTATAAATATTACAAATATTGATGGGGTTCAGGACACTTATGTAAGTTGGCTATCTTTTTTTTTAATATATTTTATTGATTTTTTAACAGAGAGGAAGGGAGAGAGATAGAGAGTTAGAAACATCAATGAGAGAGAAACATCGACCAGCTGCCTCCTGCACATCTCCCACTGGGGATGTGCCCGCAGCCCAGGTACATGCCCTTGACCGGAATCGAACCTGGGACCTTTCAGTCCGCAGACCGACGCTCTATCCACTGAGCCAAACCAGTTTCGGCGTATCTTTTTTTTTTTAAATAAACCTTTATTGATTTCAGAGAGGAAGGGAAAGGGAGAGAGAGAGAAACATCAATGATGAGAGAGAATCATTGATTGGCTGCCTCCTGAACGCCCCCTACTGGGGATCAGCCCTGCAACCTGGGCATGTGCCCTTGATGAGAATCGAATGCAGGACCCTTCTGTCCACAGGCCAGTGCTCTATCCACTGAGCCAAACCAGCTAGGGCTAAGTTGGCTTTCTTTATTTAGAGGCTCAATAAAATCACTGGTGCTCCCAGAGCAGAACAGACACTAGGGCTTTGTTGATTTAATAAGAAAAGATTATCTTACTATTTCCGGGGCAAATTATCTGTCTTTACTCATAAGTCTTTGACAATATTTAACTCCTTATTTTTCTCCTTCCCTTATATCATCACAGTTTCTTTCTCCAACAGTTATTCATCTTTTCGTCACCTCCACCAATGAGGAAGTCATTTATTTAACTGATGAGACAGTTGCCCCAATTTACTTTCTTTTCAAAGACAGACTTTCCCCACAAAGGAATCACTGCCAGAAAGCTCCACAACCTCCTCCACCCCCACCTCCTCAACCTTGGAGTAAGAAAACCCAGACGCATATCTGGACCTGAAATGGCTCTTGCCTGAGAAAGCACGAACCGTTGAGACAAGAGAGGAAATGCTTTAGACAATAGCAGAAGCTGCACAGTCCACAAATGCTCAACTTTCCACCACACCCATTGGTGGAATTTGTTACCAGTAAACACACATTGCTCTAAGCACCGTTTTTATTAGAGATGAAAGAAAAATCATCTGTTCTTAAAGTCAACTCCAAATATGATACATATGCAAAGTGGATATTTTTGCTTCTCTGAACTAGGAACTAGACAGGGAAACCATTGGCTACCTAAAAGAGTGTTCTTTTCCATGTACCCTGAGCTCAGTCTCTCTCTCTTGAAACTCCAAGATGCGCAGTAATTTCAAATCAGATTGTAAAATAATGAGAGCAGAAAACATGATGGAAAAATAGTGGAACACTGTTTGAAATCTTATCAGAATTCTCTAGAAATTATATCTACAAATGAAATCTTAGGGCTTATAGGTAGCCTTACTAAGCCACAAGAAATGTTCAACACCTAACATAGGTAAAATAATAACAAAAAGAATAATGAAGAATAAGGAAAAATAACAGTGAAAGTACCAGCCATACTTTACACTCTGAAGCGGTCCCACTGTTGTTAAAACCATTATGGGGTCAAAATTGGTTTTTAGGGGCCTCCCACCCCCTTCTTCACTCTCTTCCTTGCCCTCCCTTTCCCCTACCCAAGTGGGCCTATAGAGAACACTAAATTCCTTCAAAGTTCCCCTCTAAACATTTTCTCTTCTTCCCTCCTTAGAGCTCTCGTAGACTCAGTATCTCACTGTTCCACCAGCTGTGAGAAAGGGAAGCAATTTAATGAAACTCACTCATCCTGAAGAATTATTATGTGACAATATGCCAAGCACACTTACTTTACTTTTAAAGAAAACGCTTAGTGCCCTGGCTGGTGTAGCTCAGTTAGTTGCAGCGCCATCCAGTACACCAGAAGGTGGCAGGTTCGATTGCTGGTCAGGGCACATACCCGGATTGTGAGTAGGATGTATACAGGAGGCAACAGATCGGTATTTCTAGCTCACGACAATGTTTTTCTCTCTCTTTTATCTTCCTTTTCTCTCTCTCTCTCTCTCTCTCTCTCTCTCTCTCTCTTTCTCTCTCTCCCTTCCCCCAATAAAAAAAGTTATTTTTTTTAAGAAAGAAAACCCTCAGCTCCCAAAGGATAGTAATTGATCAAGTGTCCAAAAATAAATGTTTATTTCTTTTGTTTTTAAGTAGAAGAGGTCAGATAATGTAAAAAGTTTTGTGCAGAATGTCTTTCTACTAGGCTCAATATTTCACCTTCAAATAAAAAGCTATGACATTCTGACTTCCATCCCCATCCAAGTATAGCCAAAATGCAAAAATCAAGAGTTTAGTTCACCACCTTTGAAAGAAGACCAAATATTGTTCTCAACCACACCTTAGTCAATACATTGCTCCGTTGTATATTTTATCTTTTAAAACTGTTGTTGTTATTTTGTTTTTTTATTTTTATTATTTTGAAAAGAATACTTGCTCATGATAAAACACACAAGAAAATATTCAATATTTTCTCACCTATAATAGACCTCTTATTTTATTCTCTTAATGTAACTGCCATCACATTTTCTTATGTACCCTTCCAGATATTTATCATATTTTCTAAATTGAGAAATATAAATAGTTTTTATTTGGCTTTTTTATTTAACAATATGTTTTGCAAAACTGCCTATATAAACCATTGTATATATGTGTATTTTTCAATTGTATGTTATTCTTTTCTTTAGATATACCATAATTTACTGATTAATTTGCTTATTAGTGGACATTTGGTTGTTGTTTTTTTAGTATTTGCTTATTACAAACAAATGAACTAATGTAATGAACTAATTTTCACATATGTTTGTGTATATTTATGAACATACCTATAGATCAAAGAGCTTAACTTGTAATAAAATAGTAAGTGCATTTTTATGTCTTCGAATAGTATATAAATATTACTTACTTTGCATACCTTCACACAATACTTACTGTAGATCTCCCTTACCTCTGGGTATGGCTGAGTTTGAGCTAATTTTCATGAGTGCTCAGTGTGAGGAGTGACAGTAGGGTGTGACCATAATTAGAAATGAAGCGGTAACATGAAAAGTATCCTAAACAAGTTGGGATATGTAGTGGATTTGGTTATTATTATTTTAGAGATGTTTTAAGAATTAGACATTTACATATGTCCTTCAAAACAACATTTTGAAAGGCTGTTCTCTCATGCTAAGGATACTGCCAATATTCCAGCTATCTTTGTAGTTCTGCTTCGGGTATGGTCTTCAGAATCAGCACCCCCTTATTTTTTACCTCTTTGGTGGTCACAACTGTCTCTTAATAATGGGTTTTATCTTTCTGATAGCGAGCATTCACAACCAGTCCTCTTGGAAATAAAATTGATTGTCAAGCAAGATAAAACATTTTTGGTTAAAAATAAAGGGTACCTTGGTGATGGGTGGTAACTAGACTTTTGATGGTGATCACTTTATAGTATATGTCGAATTATAATATTGTACACCTGGACCACATGTCATATACCAGTTTTACCACAATGAAATAGTGTGCCACCCTAACCGGTTTGGCTCAGTGGATAGAGCGTCGGCCTGTGGACTGAAAGGTCCCAGGTTCGATTCCGGTCAAGGGGTACCTTGTTTGTGGGCACATCCCCAGTAGGAGGTGTGCAGGAGGCAGCTGATTGATGTTTCTCTCTCATTGATGTTGCTCTATCCCTCTCCCTTCCTCTCTGTAAAAAATCAATAAAATATATTTCTTAAAAAGAAATAGTGCACCTTAAAATAATGTGAGTGTATATATATGTGTGAGAGATAAACTGGACCAGAAGGATGTTTCCAGTGAGGAATTCAAATATGGTTCTCACCAGAACATGTGAAAATGTTCCCAAGGTCACAGCTCTGAAGGACAACTTGCATTTGAATGCAGACACTGTGGTATGTTTGTTTTTAAAGACTGATTATTTTATAGCTACCACTCATAAAGCCTGTGGTCATAAAACACCTCCCTCTGTCTTGGAGGCAGACCACACTTGTGTAAATGATGGTGTCAAGTTCTAACTCGGCTAAGACCAATCTGGCCCTAACAGTGGCCGGACCCCACTCTCTACCCAAGTAGCAAGGACCACTTCTATTCCCACATCACAGAGATGACCTCTGGCTTACGTAGCAAAATAAACGAGGAAATTTTGTTTCAAAAGAATAAGTATCGTTAAAGGATGAGAAGGTCCTAAAAATAAAAATAGCCTAAAAGATAGAAATAAGCATACTATTGGTTTGGGGACATTTTTACTCGCTGTAAAGGGCTTTACATTTAAAAAGAAAGAAAGTCAACAACTCTGTCTTAATTCCACATCCGCCACTTGCCGGGATGACCACGCCCGGCTGCTCTGCCTCCACAGCCCTGCTCTGTCACAATTCAGTTCCAGCTGACTTCACGGTCCTCTTTGTCACCTTCCAGTCACAGCCCCCACGCCGGTTCCTATTTTAGAAGCTCCTAATCTCTTACCATTTAGTATTCTCTGCCTACTGCCTCCATGTTTTGTCTTCCCATTCCCTTCTTAATTCCATGGATTTCAGGATTATGGGCTTCTGGGGCGGAAAAAAGACTACACTTTAAGTCAGACAGGGATGGATTCAAATCTTGGCTTTTAGTTGTGACCTCAGAAAATGTCCTGAGCCTTTCCAAGTTAAAAAATATACATATGATAGGTTGTTCTCAAGTACATATGTTCATTTAAAAAAGAAATTATTACATTAAAAGGTGTATATAAATTTGGTGTATTTTTGTATGCACATGATACATATATAAGTTTTAGGAAATGAGAATATAATATAAAATTCTCTGAAAGCTGCTTTACAACATTACCAGTAATCCAGCCTCTGCCTCCACATCTATCTACAGTGACCAAGAGCTGCATGATTGTGAAAGTGGTCCTTTCTGTCACTGTCGCTGATACTGGAAGGGTCTTCTCCATTTTGCTTTTAATCCTTTCTCCCCTCACCCCACCCCCCACTTGCACCATGTGCCCTAGAACAACACAGGCAAATCTAATCCCTTTGTCACATGGCAGCCCTAAAATATTAAAAGTAAGCCTTCATAGCTCTCTGACTCTTTTCTTCTCCAAACTAGGATGCTTGGGGTTTTGGTTTTGGTTTTTTCCATTTCTTATCCAACATTGTATCTGGGTCCTTGGTCATTCTAAGCATAGCACCTGTCAGCTCTTGAGCCTCTCCCACCCCCGGACACTGCTCTCAGCTCCATATCTCACCTGAAACCCTCAGTGCAAACTCATCTCTCTTCCCCAGCTCCTGCTGGCCTTGACTGTTTTCATTTCTCTCCTCAGCTAGGCTGCAAAAGACATGTCTCCTATTTCTTTTGAACAAACCACCTCTCCACTCTTCACCTCTGCATCATCACCCCTGTAGGAAAGTGTCTCAAAGCAACTTTAAATTAGTTTGGTTGACTTTAGCAGTTATTGCCTCTTTTCATGTAACCAATACATTTTATGTGCATTGTTTCAGTCTTTAAAACATTCTCATCCCAATATGTAAAAGTCCAGGGTTGTAAAGACCAATCACAACCGAATGCTGACCAACCCGGAAGTCCTTCAGTCAGGGCTGGGTTGCCGGGGCGACCCAGCACTGACTGCCCAGGGGGCTGAGACCCAGAGAGAGGCAGGGTCTGATTTGCAGCCTCAGTGGCAGCCTTTGATTGGTACTTGCCTCTCTCCTTCTCTTCCTATTTCTTTCTGAGCTTAGCCAGCAGCAGGGCTTTTCCTTCTCTCCCAGCCACTGCAGGGGCTGCTGTTCAGCCCTGCCTCTCTGATTAGGCCCAGAGATAGGCCTGGAGATGCTGACTGGCATAGGAACCGACCAATCAGAACCAAATGTGGGTAGTGTGAAGAACCAATGGCTGCTTAGGAGACGGAGCTTTTGACATTGATTGGCATAGAAACTGACCAATCAGAACCAAATGTGGTTGCTGTGGGGAACCAATGGCTGGGAGGCAGAGCTTCTGACACTGACTGGCATTGAAACCGACCAATCAGAACCAAATGTGGGTGCTATGGGGAGCCAATGGCTTCCTAGGAGGCAGAGCTTCTGATGCTGACTGGCATAGACACCAACTAATCAGAACCAAATGTGGGTGCTGTGGGGAGCCAATGGCTGCCTAGGAGTCGGAACTTTTGACGCTGACATAGAAACCGACCAATCAGAACCAAATTGGCCAGCAGTGGAGGGCAGTTGGGGGTGATCAGGCTGGCAGGCAGGTGAGCAGTTAGGAGCCAGTGGTCCCTGATTGCGAGAGAGATGTCCCACAGGGATCGGGCCTAAACTGGCAATCAGACATCTCCCAAGGGGTCCCCAGTTGGAGAGGGTGCAGGCTGGGCTGAGGGAACCCCTCCTCCATGCACAAATTTCATGCACCCAGCTTCTAATCTATACTAATAAAAGGGTAATATGCTAATTAGACCAGACATCTTCGGGACATCCATATGGACGTCCTTCTGGACAAAGCCATGGTGGCGGGGGCAGAGGCAGAGGCCGTTAGAGGCAATCAGGTTGGCTGGGGAGGGCAGTCGGACATCCCCTGAGGGGTCCCGGATTGGAGAGGGTGCAGGCCGGGCTTAGGGGGACCACCACCCCCCCTCCAATGCACTCGGGCCTCTAGTAACAAAATAAACTGATGAACAAAATAGATGCAGAGATACGGAAGCATGGAACAGACTGACGAATCTCAGAGGGAAGCGGGGATGGGGCACAGGCAGGAAGGAATTAACCAAAGAACTTAAATGTATATAGACATATCCCATGGACACAGACAATAGTTCTCTGAAGGCCTGGGGAGGGGTTGTGGCTGGGGAAGAGGGGGGTGTTAATGGGGGAAGTAAGGGGGACAACTGTAATACTTCCAACAATAAAGATACATTTTTTAAAAACATTCTCATAAGCTAACTAATAAATAAGTCAAAATGTATTATAAAGTGAAAATAGAAAGGGTCAAACATAAAAGAGAACAATATTCATCTTCTGAGCCCAGCTTTATTTCTCAAAGTGTATATATATAGCATCATTGTCAAAAAGATTATGCTGGACTCAGACTGCTGAGGTTCAAATCCCAGCCACTTGCCACCGTGTGAGCTCTCTGTGCTTCTGCTTCATCTGTAAGATGGGGATGACAGTACCCACCTCATGGTTGTTCTAAAGATTACATGGGTTTCTCCTAACACATGGAAAGTGCCTAGATCAGTAGTTGGCACTAGGCAAGCACTATATTTGCTGCTACGATGATAATGGAGATGATGATCATGGGTTTGGGAAAATCACTTTTTGTCTTTCTGGGTATCAATTTCCAAACCTGTAAAGTGAGAAGGAAGGGATAGTGTTGATACTAGTAAGAGTAATACCATACAATCCTAGATCCCTTGACAATTTACAAACCACTTCCATATGCAGTACTTCATTGGGAAACATGCTTCAGTATTCCCATGCCCTCAGCTCACCTGATTTGCTGGAACAGCTGGTCAATGTGCTGCAAGGTGTAAATACTGACTCTGGCCCCTGGCCTCCATTATAGCAGAAAGCATCAAAGGCCTCACATCGCTGATGCCTCCTCCAGTGACTGACTTGCTATGTGTGACATACTTTAGAACTGTAAAAGTTGGACTCCCCCAAATGCACTAGGAGACTGGGAAGAAAGAGACAAGGAAATAGTAAAACAAAGGCATTCATATTTATTGAGCATTTACAATATAGATGATTATAATGTCAATCGCACTGAGTCTTCATAACAATTTCCATGGAAGGTTTTATTGCCATATTTCTTTGATAATTTCCACAAAGAGGTTCAATACTAGGTCACAAAGATAGTAATTTTAAACCAGGATGAAAGTCTGACTGAGCCCAAAGCTTGAGCTGATGCTGAAGTTTCATGCTATCTCACTGAGATTTTCAATCGACTAAGATTAGATGTAGGTTAGCTCTTTAACTCCTCTGCTAAATTTCAAGCCCCGAAGAGCTCTGCTTGATGAATGGTACCAAGAACATAATGAAGGGAATTTATTTTATTATGAACAACTAGCCTAACGATGGTGATATCTTTCAATAATGACTGACTTAGTCTGGCAGTCCTAGCAAAGGCTTTAATGCAAAATGTCACTGTATTTTAAAGGCACTTTGAAACAGCTATCTTTGCAAGTCCACCTGATAAGCGATTGAGATGGCTGCTGAGTAATTATATTCCTTCCATGTTCACAGTACAGCAGAGAAAAAATATCTGGGGAGGAAAAAAGATCATCATTTCATATAACAAGTATTGTCAACAAATAAGTCATGACACTTTTTTAATCCTTGTTCTTCCTCATTTATTTCCCACCAACATACTTGTCAGCTCCCTGATTTGATGGGTGATAGCCCTCAGGGCACATGAGGGTGAAGTCAGCATAATATACATTGCTGCACAGTCTTGAGTCAATCAACTGGAACTACAAGGAAGTTCAAAGGAAGCAGCATGAACATGAGGAAGCAATGAAACCATGGTTTTGAAATCTCGGAGACTTAAATTCGAATACATAGGTTAAACAAACAAATCACAATTCCATGTTAATATACATCTACAACATCTTCATTGATATTTTCATAAACAGTGACTAGGCACCAGGCAAGGTTCACTATATATTATTGCACTCAGACCTCAATAATACTACGCAATAGGCACAGTGATTATACCCATATTTAACAAGGAAACTGAGGCACAGCAAAGAAATATGATTTCCCCACTGTTATAGAGAAACAATTGGTAACATGAGGGTTCATATCCCAGTAGCCTGACATTCTCACAAGTGCCCACCCTTTCTCAAAGCAAACTTCTGATTGCCTCTGGAAAGTGATCATATATGCATCAGATATGATCCCTAAAAGATGAACTTCTTTAGTTTAATAGTTTTCATGAGATTTCCAGATCCATTTGTACAATCCTGCATTAAGCAGTTGGTGTGATAAAAATGAACACAAAGATCTGTATACACTAAAAAGTCAAAACCAATGTGTTTGCATGAACTTCCTCAGTAGAGTCACTTCATTTACCTATTAGATCACAGACCACACTTGGGTTAGAATGACACTGTGAATTTTGGGTATGATTGGAGCTAACTCGTGGTGAATATACGTGAAGGGTTGAATTTTTTTTTCTTACTATTATTTTTCCTCTACGTAACTAACAGTGACCTGTGTAGCTGTTAGAAAGGAAGGCTAAGGGGGAAATTGTCAGCCTACAGAACTACTTATCACTGGTTTTTTTCAGAGTCTAGAGCAGTGGTTCTCAACCTTCCTAATGCTGCGACCCTTTAATACGTTTTTCCTCATGTTGTGGTGACCCCCAATTTCATTGTTACAAATTGAACATAATTAAAGCATAGTGATTAATCACAAAAACAATATGTAATTATATATGTGTTTTCTGATGGTCTTAGGCGACCCACAGGTTGAGAACCACTGGTCTAGAGTATACAAACCTTCTCCTTGTTACTCCACAAAGGTCCTTATCCTTCCAGAAAGTTCCTCTTCCCAACGCCAAGGACTGATAAGGAATGAGGACCAAACAGCAGGAGACTTGTTATCTCAAGTGGCGTGTTGACATCACTAAGATTTTTCAGACTGGGTAACACCCATTTAGCTCATTATGCCCCTCATAGATAGCTATAATGTTCTTTAAGAACTTTCTGTGGATCTTAAGTGGGATAGGGAACACACTATAATATACACTGAGTGGCCAGATTATTATGACCACCCCATCAGTACAATGAAGTGAATTAATTATGCAAATAATAATAATAATAAAACCTTGAGAGTATTTGCTTAGGAAGTTTTCAATATTCAGTATTTTTGGAAGTGTCAATGAAGTACTGATGGGGTGGTCA
>NW_005371986.1:610301-614570 GCF_000412655.1 Myotis brandtii | reverse complement strand
TCTCTCTCTCTCTCTCTCTCTCTCTCTCTCTCTTTCTCTCTCTCTCTCTCTTCATTTTCAAGTTTAATGAAACTCAGCCTATGTCACAAAAGGAATACCCCATTTCAGAAGCTAATTAGAGGTGGCCCAGAAATACAACTGAAAGGCAAAGGAGGGTAAACAACCAGTGATGGGGAGCTAGGAGATCCCACCCTGGGCAACACTCCCTTGTGTTCCAAACCTCTGCTGCAGGTGTGATGAATGGAGGATGGCATAGCCCTGGGAGTCAGAAGGTCCTGATCCAAGTACCACTCACCCACAGTCTTGGGGAGGCCCCTTTTCCTGCTGAGGCCCCAGCTGTCTCACTGTTACAGGGACTACAGCCTCACAGAGGCTTGGGAGGAACTTATGTGATCTTTTTAAGGCAGACATGCAGGTCGTCACTATAGAGGCCCGTGTCAAATGCCAATTGTGAGTTCATTTTTCAGAGGTCTTGCCTCTCATCTGCTTCTCAATCTGACCAGGAGCTGCTCCTTGATCCTTGAACCATTTCCCAAGCCCAGAAGAGATCAAAATCTGATGTTGTTTCTATATATATATATATCCTATATAATAAAAAATTTTATTATATAGGATATATATATCCTATATAATAAAAAGCTAATATGCAAATGGTCATCATGCCCTCACACGGTCACACCATAACGGCTCAGACACTCAACACTGGGGAGAGAGGAATGGAGACCAGCCAGGCACAAATGAGCTCAAGAGAGGAATGGGGACCAGCCAGGCTGCGGCTTCAGGAGAGGGACAAGCTGCCCACCCCGCGGTCCCAGGCACCTGAGGCTGTGACCCGGGAAAAGCCACCTGCCCACGATCCCCTGTGGCTGGCCTAGGTGAAGCCAGCCCGGGTCCTGGGTGCCTGTGGCCAGCCAGAGGAGGGAATACTGGGTCCCAGGTGCGGGATGAGGCAGAGGAGATTAAGGGCGATCAGGCCAGCAGGGGAGCAGTTAGGGGTGATCAGGTAGGCAGGCAGAGGTGATTAGAGGTGATCAGGCAGGCAGGCAGATGGGTTAGGAGCAATCAGGCAGGCAAGCAGGTGAGCAGTTAGGAGCCAGCGGTCCCAAATTGCGAGAGGCAGTCGGACATCCCCCGAGGGGTCCCAGATTGGAGAGGGTGCAGGCCGGGCTGAGGGACGCCCCCTCCCATGCACAAATTTCATGCAAATATATATATTTGTTTAATATAAAAGAAATTTCCCCTCAAATTGTTGGGGGGGAATGTACCCTCCAAGAAGTTGTGTCCTTTTTACCCTAGAAAACCACCAAGAATTCCCCCAAGTACATGTGCTCCAAGCTGATAAACACCTAGAAACGATTCTGGAGGAACCTTGAAGGGAGCACAATCCCCACCCACCCCTTGCTGCCTCGTCCACATGCCCTCATCATCATCCCAGGGAGGAAGAGCTCTGGAACAAAGACACCTACGTGAACCAGGAGTCCCAAGGAATGCAGAGTTTTGAGACGGAAAACAAGGTTAAAAGTTCTATTGTTCTGTATCATTCTCTTTTCAGACATCTCTCTCTTCTAAATCATTTCATTGCTCTTTCTTTCCATGTGCTTGGTGAGGTAAGAGGTGCATTTGGAGTCCAAACCTTGGTTCATAGTAATGAAGTTTCCTTTGATATATTTCTTCAGTTAAAAATCTCTAATCACTATTGGTGGGCTCATTGAGGATTGGAGGTTCAAGATCGAGGCCATCATGCATAAATTATAATAATACTTATAGAGAGAAGACAGAAGAAGCAAACAAGCTGGTAATGGTGAATTGAGTTGATTAGTAAAAGTCTTTTAAAATAAAATGTGATGAATGGAAAATATTCAGTCAGAGATGCCACATGAATTTGAATAATCAGCCTTTTCGTGACCTAACATTTGAAGGCATGAAAGAGAAGGCCATTATCCCATGAATGTACCAAAAAAGCAGATTACCGAGATAGTAATTATGGTGGCTCCTGCGGGAAGCATCCTAGACTGATGGTCCCGGCTGCAGCCCTCTGAAATTCATCATCACATTTGTTCTGAAGCCATGCTTTCTGTAGCTTCCAGGTGGAGGTTTCCTCCACCTCATTTAAATGCCCCGGGGAGGAGGGGTTATCATATCAAGGAAACACTGGCTATTTTAAGTGTTATTCATATTCCTTAAACTTCCTTGTGTTTTTTACTCAAGTAGGCTGAGTATATTATAAATAAACAAAATTTCATAGTATATTTTCCGCAATAAAGTCTGAGCTCTTTAGAAATCAAGCTCTAGATAGGTGAATTTCCACGTGTCTTAAAAGGCTTATTGTTGTAAACATAAAATACTTTTTTCAATGACTTTAAGTGGGAATCTCTTCTGGAATATATAAGATATATATACCATGTTTCTTCATAATAAAATATAACATTTCATTGATTATTAGAAGTCATTATCCTTACATCCTTTTAACACTCCTCTGTTTTGTCCTCCTCTCTTGTTTAAGTGAGGTCAATTTTAGTTGAGGTCCTTCTTCCATGTTCTGCTTAATCTTCATGTATATCCATAGACACAATATCCTCTTTAGTCAAGTTATTCAGAAAAAAGATGGTTTACTATTTGGCTTAATCTGACTAGTGGTAAAATTCCCCATCTTAAGGCCCTCTAGTAATTTCTCACTGTAGTTAGAAGATTAGCCAAACTCCTCTCTATTACCTACAGAGCCCTATATGGTCTAGCCAGGGGTGGGCAAACTTTTTGACTCGAGGGCCACAATGGGTTCTTAAACTGGATCGGAGGGCCGGAACAAAAGCATGGATGGAGTGTTTGTGTGAACTAATATAAATTCAAAGTAAACATCATTACATAAAAGGGTACGGTCTTTTTTTTTTTAGTTTTATTCATTTCAAACGGGCCAGATCCGGCCCGCGGGCCGTAGTTTGCCCACGGCTGGTAGCCCCTGCCTTTTCTCCAACTACTCAACCTTCATCCACTGTGGTCCACACACTAGCTTTCTCTGTGTTCCTCCAAACAGCCAAGTTGTCTCAGGTCCTTTGCATTTACCATTGCTACTTCCTGAAAGATTCTTCCCTCATTTTCACCTGACTGCCTCTTTCTCCTTATTTTGGTCTAAGGCAGTGATGGCGAACCTTTTGAGCTCGGTGTGTCAGCATTTTAAAAACCCTAACTTAACTCTGGTGCCGTGTCACATATAGAAATTTTTTGATAGTTGCAACCATAGTGTAAAACAAAGACTTATATTTTTTATTTATTTTATATATTTAAATGCCATTTAACAAAGAAAAATCAACCAAAAAAATGAGTTCACGTGTCACCTCTGACACGCATGTCATAGGTTCGCCATCACTGGTCTAAGGCCAAATGTCAAGTCCACAGAGAAGCCATCACTGTCTTCTACACCAAGTAGGCTATAACCCCTTTCTTGCTTTATTCCTATCCCAGAAATTAAAGCACTATTGGAATGCTTTAATTTGTATTCTTATTTATTCATTTGTATTGATATTCTGTCTTGCTCACAGCAATATAACATTTTGAGGAATAGCTCCCAGCACATAGAAGGCACTCAATAAATACTCTTGAAGAAATAAATCCTGGCTGGCTCATCTCCACACCTCCTGAAAGCTAATCTCTGTCTATAACGGAGAGTTCTGCTTTCAGTCTTACTACACATTGGGAAATCTAATGTAAATAATCAATTACAGCCCAGCTTGTATGGCTCAGAAGTTGAGCATCGGACCATGAACCAGGAGGTCATGGTTCGATTCCCAATCAGGGCACATGTCCCGGTTGTGAACTTGATCCCCAGTGGTGGGCATTCAGGAGACAGCGCATTGATGTGATTGATGTTTCTCTCTCATCAGTGTTTCCATCTCTCTATCCCTCTTCCTTCCTCTCTCTAAAATCAGTAAAATATATTTTAAAATAATAATAATCAATTACATAATATCCTAAGATCACTGTCAAAACATTAAGAAGCTGGCAATGTCCAATGTCATTCGATCCAACTTTGGAAAGAGACAAAAGAGCTAAGAGAATGTTTGGACACACTCTAATTTCTTGGATAGTTCAACAAGATATAACAAACAGCTTAAAATAGTGAATAATAATACAAGGAGATCTAAACATAAGTATAAAGTGGCACCAAAAAACAATATATGTTTGAAGTCTCATAATTTATTTTTAAAATCCAGATGAATTTTATATTCTAACTCTCTCTCTCTCTCTCTTTCTATATATATAGAAAGAGAGAGA
>NW_005371986.1:544267-609872 GCF_000412655.1 Myotis brandtii | reverse complement strand
AGGGGTCCCAGATTGGAGAGGGTGCAGGCCGGGCTGAGGGACG
The DNA here is from genome assembly GCF_000412655.1 of Myotis brandtii. Classification (NCBI taxonomy): domain Eukaryota; kingdom Metazoa; phylum Chordata; class Mammalia; order Chiroptera; family Vespertilionidae; genus Myotis; species Myotis brandtii. The sequence continues at coordinate 609,829 of NW_005371986.1, read as the reverse complement.
CCCCCTCCCATGCACAAATTTCATGCAAATATATATATTTGTTTAATATAAAAGAAATTTCCCCTCAAATTGTTGAGGGGGAATGTACCCTCCAAGAAGTTGTGTCCTTTTTACCCTAGAAAACCACCAAGAATTCCCCCAAGTACATGTGCTCCAAGCTGATAAACACCTAGAAACGATTCTGGAGGAACCTTGAAGAGAGCACAATCCCCACCCACCCCTTGCTGCCTCGTCCACGTGCCCTCATCTTCATCCCAAGGAGGAAGAGCTCTGGAACAAAGACACCTACGTGAACCAGGAGTCCCAAGGAATGCGGAGTTTTGAGACGGAAAACAAGGTTAAAAGTTCTATTGTTCTGTATCATTCTCTTTTCAGACATCTCTCTCTTCTAAATCATTTCATTGCTCTTTCTTTCCATGTGCTTGGTGAGGTAAGAGGTGCATTTGGAGTCCAAACCTTGGTTCATAGTAATGAAGTTTCCTTTGATATATTTCTTCAGTTAAAAATCTCTAATCACTATTGGTGGGCTCATTGAGGATTGGAGGTTCAAGATCGAGGCCATCATGCATAAATTATAATAATACTTATAGAGAGAAGACAGAAGAAGCAAACAAGCTGGTAATGGTGAATTGAGTTGATTAGTAAAAGTCTTTTAAAATAAAATGTGATGAATGGAAAATATTCAGTCAGAGATGCCACATGAATTTGAATAATCAGCCTTTTCGTGACCTAACATTTGAAGGCATGAAAGAGAAGGCCATTATCCCATGAATGTACCAAAAAAGCAGATTCCTGAGGGAGTAATTATGGTGGCTCCTGCGGGAAGCATCCTAGACTGATGGTCCCGGCTGCAGCCCTCTGAAATTCATCATCACATTTGTGCCCCAGCCAACTAAGCACAGCAGGGCTGCTAAGACAGGCCCACTCCCGGAAGATGCAGGATTACTCTGATGGACAACTTTAACTTAAGGACTTCCAATTAACCTTGCTAAAACTTTCTTCCTTGCTTTCCTTCTTTCCCTCCTTCACAGGGAACAGTTTTGCAGAGTGATCTGATGGCCCTCCCAGCCTCCTCCAGCTTTATCTGCATTTTCTCCCACAAAGTTTTTCTCAACAAATCTCATGCACATCTAACTTCATCTGCTTCTCAGAGGGCCTGAACTAACACAAGTAAGGAGCTATTTGCGGAATGGACAGGAGGAATTAGGCCATTTACTGCAGTTAGGATTGGGAAATCTAATGTAAATAATCAATTACAGCCCAGCTTGTATGGCTCAGAAGTTGAGCATCGGACCATGAACCAGGAGGTCATGGTTCGATTCCCAATCAGGGCACATGTCCCGGTTGTGAACTTGATCCCCAGTGGTGGGCATTCAGGAGACAGCGCATTGATGTGATTGATGTTTCTCTGGCCCAGAAATCAGGATTTTAAAAAGATTCCCAGGTGATTCTAATGTGCAGCCAAGGTTGAGAACCACTGGTTTAGAGTAAGACTAAGAAGATTAATGGGTGATCATAAAAAGACCAGATTTAAGAGGGAGCTTTCTGAGAATAAGTAGCAGGTAACACAAGAGGTTGTGATGGTGGGGATGGAGGTAACATTATCAGAGTCTGAAGTTAATTATTTGCATACTTGATGCTAATTAAGCCTAAAGCTCAATTGCTTTAATTTGTATTCTTATTTATTCATTTGTATTGATATTCTGTCTTGCTCACAGCAATATAACATTTTGAGGAATAGCTCCCAGCACATAGAAGGCACTCAATAAATACTCTTGAAGAAATAAATCCTGGCTGGCTCATCTCCACACCTCCTGAAAGCTAATCTCTGTCTATAACGGAGAGTTCTGCTTTCAGTCTTACTACACATTGGGAAATCTAATGTAAATAATCAATTACAGCCCAGCTTGTATGGCTCAGAAGTTGAGCATCGGACCATGAACCAGGAGGTCATGGTTCGATTCCCAATCAGGGCACATGTCCCGGTTGTGAACTTGATCCCCAGTGGTGGGCATTCAGGAGACAGCGCATTGATGTGATTGATGTTTCTCTCTCATCAGTGTTTCCATCTCTCTATCCCTCTTCCTTCCTCTCTCTAAAATCAGTAAAATATATTTTAAAATAATAATAATCAATTACATAATATCCTAAGATCACTGTCAAAACATTAAGAAGCTGGCAATGTCCAATGTCATTCGATCCAACTTTGGAAAGAGACAAAAGAGCTAAGAGAATGTTTGGACACACTCTAATTTCTTGGATAGTTCAACAAGATATAACAAACAGCTTAAAATAGTGAATAATAATACAAGGAGATCTAAACATAAGTATAAAGTGGCACCAAAAAACAATATATGTTTGAAGTCTCATAATTTATTTTTAAAATCCAGATGAATTTTATATTCTAACTCTCTCTAGAGTAAGACTAAGAAGATTAATGGGTGATCATAAAAAGACCAGATTTAAGAGGGAGCTTTCTGAGAATAAGTAGCAGGTAACACAAGAGGTTGTGATGATGGGGATGGAGGTAACAGTAGAGTCTGAAGTTAATTATTTGCATACTTGATGCTAATTAAGCCTAAAGCTCAATTAGAGAATCTGAAAAGATTTCGTTGTTTTTGGCAACATGCATAGTTTAGTTGATATATGTGGGTGGAGCCCTGTTAAGAGGACTATATATTTTTACTTGGACTCTATACAGTCTTTTTAAGAGAACTCTATAAAATGTTTTATTGGCTTTGAGGTGTTTTGCTTGCAGTTTTTAGGTTTGTGATTTTAAGGTTTTGCATAATTAGAAGTAAATAATGAAGTTAATTATTTGTATCAGATATCAGCATTTTCAGCCTATAGTAATATATGAAAAAACTTACATTTTTATATTCTTTCAAAGTCTCCATGTGTGAAGCTCTGTATACCCAAAGAAATGCAGTAATGTCTGTAAAACTGAATTGGAAACTGTTTGGCATGTGCTATTTCACTGAAACCTAACATGGATCCTGTGAGGTAAGGAGGGCAGGTAGCCTTAAAGCTCACTTTTACCAAAGATCAAACTGAGGCTCAGGGGAGCTAAATAGCTAACACATAGTCAAATCCAACCCAGGTGCAAGGTTGCAGTAGGCAGAATTTCTAGGAATGACTCCTAAGAATTCATAACCTAATCCCAGTGATGTGTGAACGTGATGAAATGTCATTTATTCCCATGATTCTGCTATGTTATATGGGGTAGTTGACCTTATTGAAAGATTATTCAGGTGAATCTAATCCAATTACATGGAGCCCTTAAAAGCCCCTTCTGCCAGTGATCAAAGAGAAAAAGAGAAGTCAAAGAGAGAGATGGCAGAAGGGGAAGGCAGAGAGTCGAAGCATGAGAAGGATTGGAGGTACTAACGCTGGCTTGAAGATGGAAGGGGCCATGTGGAAGGCATGAGAAGGAAATGAATTCTTCTAACAACCTGTGAGCTTAGAAAGAGACCTAAGCTCTGGGTGAGAACTGCAGCCCCAGCTCTTACCTAGATTTTGACCTTATGAGATTCTAAGCAGAGAACCGAGCTGACCTACACTTTGCCCAGGAACTGTGGGATAATAAATGGGCATTATTTTAAGCCACTATGTTCATATTGATTTTAAACAGTGACAAAACAAAAACAAAACAGGGATAATAAATGGGCATTATTTTAAGCCACTATGTTCGTATTGATTTTAAACAGTGACAAAAAAAACAAAAAACAAACTAATACATGGGTTTTCTAGTTCCATCACTATTTTCACCATACCACCCTACTCTTAACTAATGCCAATAAAAATAATCAACAGTGAACTGAAAAGGCACAGTACTAACCTTATAATTTTGCTCGTTTAATTTTGATTAGAAGTCTAGCTTTCTAAGATTTATTTTAGGCCTGACCTCATTTCCTTTAGTTCTGAGCCTGTGGACTTGAACTCATTTTCAAGACAGACTCTCATTTCCTCGTCCTAATTGGAAAATAATTCAGGTAACATATAAATAAGAAGAAAATATTATAAGATTAAAACTTTTGTCATAGTTTGGCAAAGTTTTAAAACTCTTACAAAATACTGAAAATATCATGGGGATTGTTTGAACACATATAGTGAAACACTGTTGTTTTATCTATCCATTGTAACTCCTTTAGTAAACTTTACTCACAATCTTTTGGGAATGCTCTTCTCCCAGTCAAACCAAGTGGGTCTGAGGAAATGTCCACACTGTGAGAGAATTAAATAAGATTGTAGATGTTTAGCAACAGTATCTAGCATATAGTAAGCTATCAGTAAAAAGTATATCTTCATCTCTTGTATTCCAAGATGTCTGAAAATCTATGTTAGAATCACAGTCCTATTAGAGAACGAAACTTTATGGTTTTCAACCTTCATGCATCCAAGGGTTAGTACCAGAAGAGATTCTTAGATCCTCAGTCACAGACATGAATTTTACTTAGTTACCTATCAGGTACCCAGTGGCTATTCATACAGATGAATAAGAGGTATTTAGTTACCTGTTATCAGAGAATTAAGCCCAACCTTTAAAGAAAAAAATGATTCATATCTGCATCTTTGTTATCAGAGAATTAAGCCCAACCTTTAAAGAAAAAATGATTCATATCTGCATCTTAGTAGAGAAAATAACAAACAGTAGGTCATGTGTTGGCTTCAAACTATTCTAGCGTCTATTCTGGAGAATAATAGAATCATAGGATTAGTAAAGTAAGTAATTATTTGTTTATGTATTTATTAATAAATAAAGCTCAGGAAAGAAGGTATAGCTCAGGGAAGTTAGTTGACTTCTACAAGATCAACAGTAAGTCTGTGACAGAGTCAGGCCTGGAACACAAGCTAGGATGGAAGCTACAGGAAATGTCCTACTATTGGTGGTCACCAGACCAAGTAAAAGGGAAGATGGGAAGTGGCTCAAAGTAGCAGGGAAAGTGAGTGAGATCGAGTATGGGAGATCTAGCACTTAGTTCTTTTCAGAGGAGCTTAGGAGCTGGAACCCACTGAAGTCTAATACCACTATTGGGGTAACACCTCTGAATGAACTCTTTTGTGGCCAAATTTCTGGAAAGAAGACAGACTAGGCTGATTCTAATAAGATAATATCTCATATGCCATTTCAGAGAATTCAGACACCCTCAATTTCACCCTCATATCCATCACCTGTGTCTAATCCATTTGATGGGCACACAATACTCTTACTTAATTACTCTGCTCTTGAATCATGTTTACCATTGGCCAATCACTAATCTAAGGCTAAGTTTATAAGTATATTATTCTTTAAAAAGCACTCACAGGAAACCTGTCAGGGATAAAGGTTCTATACTAGGCATTAGGAACTTACTGAAAAGTGTTTAATCAAACTCCACTTTCCTTGTCCAATCAGAGAAGAGAGTGAGTTATTCAAAAGAAAACTAAACCAACCAGAAGTAACTCTGTATAACCTAATCCCTCCAACCCTTATGTCATAAAGACAAATAAAAGCTCATAAAGAACCTTTGCTTGTTTCAGAACCTTATCAACTTGAGCCAGCTGATAGGGAAAGTAAGTCTTATGGCTGAACTCTTGAACCAGGAAAGGATCAGTCCAAAGTTTCTGTCAGGTGACATGACCTACAAAAGTACTCCCAATCCTTGGCTTGTCTTTATGACTGATAAATGATTGCCAGTTATTTGCTCTATAATATATGCTTGGAAACTGCGGTTAAATGGCTGAAACTGTCCCAAGAAAGAGGTTTCCTTCTGGAAAAAAAGAAAAAAATCATCCCCTACATGCAAGGTTTAATTAATGAAAAAGTTGCTTAGATGATCAAACTATGCCTTTTTTTCTGATCCAATGTTTTGTGGTTTGGGAGTTTTTTTAACAAGCAAAAAAACCTTTAAACAGAAACCAGACTCTTTTATATTCTAATTTTTTCCACTCCATTATGTTGTAGTAGTCCATAACAAGAATATGACCTCATCAGTTATTTACTCCCATTTTGGGTTTCATATGATGGGTTTCATTGGAAATCCCCATTATGGGGGAAATTTCTAAACCATAGAGCAGCTCATTTGTTGGGGGAGAGGGGGGTTCTTTATAAATAAAAAAAAAGTTGAATTGTAATGGAGGAACAGTGAATGATTTCTCTAAAGGAGAAAGTTTCAGCCTCCCCCTGCTTATTAAGGAAAGCTAGGTTTGAGATCCTAAAACAGGACTATGACCAAACTATGTGAGTATCTCGGGACCTTATAGACTAGTAGAGCTTAACTAGTTCATAAGTTTATTTTTTTAATATATTTTATTGATTTTTTACAGAGAGGAAGGGAGAGGGACAGAGAGTCAGAAACATCGATGAGAGAGAAACATCGATCAGCTGCCTCCTGCACCTCCTACTGGGGATGTGCCCGCAACCACTGTACATGCCTTTGACCAGAATCGAACCTGGGACCTTTCAGTTCGCAGGCTGACTCTCTATCCACTGAGCCAAACCAGTTAGGGCACTAGTTTATAACTTTAGACACTGACAGCCAACGGTAGAGTTAATAACGATACTGAATGACCAAGCAATGTGCATAGACAAGTGTTCAAACAATTAGGGTAATACTCTCTTCTCAAGTGATTTATTGTCTGAAATACTGAGTTAAATGGAGTACCTACTATATCTAACAAAAACTGTTCAGTTAAATGCCAACCTCCCTGGCCCATTAGGAGAGGCAATAATTTATTCAAAATGTAGTTTAAGAATAAAGTTACTTTTTAGAAAGTAATCCTATTAAAAGAAAAAAAAAGAGATAGAAGGCACAAGCAAGTAAATACTCTATCAGACAAAGTCACAGTAACTTTTTTTAATTGCAGAAATTATTCTAGTTTAAAAAAATTTGAAAAAGCAATTATTTTCATAATCAAGAAACCAACAACAACAACAGCAACAAAAGGTTGGGGGTTGTCTGTTGGTTTCTTTGCTTGTTCTAGTTCACTTTCCTAAGAGCCAGCTTAGCTTCTCAGACCTTGACCCAGTGATAGATTAAAGTCCTTAATCAGAGATATGGAATGCCTTATCTAGTGACACATGTTCTTTCTCTGTCCTTTGAAGCACATATTGTCCCTCCAAAGGAAGTTCACCATGAAACTAAATGACACAGTCAATAAATACCTCATAGGAAGAGCCCCCTGGCCGCCTGAAGACCACACCACAGCACCAGTAAGTCCTCCTTTTTAAGAACACGCAAATTGTATGCGTAGTTACAGGAGAAAGCAGCCTTAGGTCATTCTCCCAAGGCCCTGATGTGGAAGGAACCACCTAGAACAGACAAACAACCATTGTAATCCCTGGGACAGGGGTGTGGGCTGTGGGAAAGGAAGCTCAGCATGGAATTTGAAAGCTAGGATTGCAAGGTAAGAGATCTGAGAGCTTCCAGAGGAGTCTGGTTTGTTTGTTTTCCGTCTAGACTGAGTGTGCAAGGACTTAGGAAATATGCTTTAGGTTAGAAGACACCCTGGAGTTGTTTTCTTTCTCCACTTAGAGCCCCATGTAATAATGCACATGCCAGTGTCTGCACTCAAAGCTGACTTAACGTCTACAGACATTCCCTCTCTTTCTCTGCACATCCAATCAGTAATCAAGGATGACTGCCACTACTTTCACTGGGCCTCCTCCACATCTCCCACACTACTCATGTCTTCAGTATTTCAGATTATCTCAATATTTCTCACCTGGATCAGAGCAACTATATTCTAACTGCTCTCCCTGCTGCCAGCTCCTGGTTCAGATTCTATATTGCTTTCTACAGAGCAAGACTGGCCATAGGACTAGCCAGTTTAAAGTTCTTTAGTGGCTTCCAACAGTCTCCTGGTTAAAATTCAAACTATTCTGGTACAGGCTCTGATAGAACAGTTACCTTGGTTCATATCCTATCTTTGACATTTACCAATTTGATCTTCAATTCCCCGTCTATATAAAATGGAATAAGAATAGTTCTTCTTCATAGGTGTGTTGTTAAACTTCAATGAGATACTTCTTTTAAAGAGCTTAGTACTATGCCTAGTAAGCAGTCAAGCCCATAGTTGAAATCAAAGCCCATCATACCCTAGGTCTGTTTTTAATGACTACATTGCACTACTGTTATTCCACTTTATTTCCCAAAACACATGTCATAACAGGATTTCTGGTTCCACATACAGAGCCACTACTCAGAGAAAGAATCTACGTCCCATCCCCTTGAACTTGGACATGACCTGTTGACCACCTCAATTAATTAGGTCTGGCACAAGTTAGGCAATGTCATTTCCTAGGCTGGGTCAGAAGAGGCAATATACCTTCTGTCTGGCAATCTCGTTTGCAGCATGCACCTTAGGAGACCTAAGCTTCCGTATGAGAAGTTCAGCTACATGAAGCTACCACACTTGAGAGGCCATGAGGACAGATCACTGAAAGCTAGAAATGTATGAGGAGCCCCAGGTGCCCAGCCATCCTTCACACAGGCCCCCAGTCACTGTGTGGAGTGGAAAGGAGTTGACCCACCCAACCCTGCCCACATTGCAGATGTGTGAGCTAAATAAGTGATCGTGGTTATTGCAGCCACTAAGTTTTGGAGTGTTTTGTTATTGCCTAAGGAGAACCCAGAACACCCACATAAACCTCCAAATCTATTTACTCACTTTCATTTCCCCTTGACAACACACCTTCCATGGCCTTCACGTATGTTTTTATGCTTAAAAATCGCCACCAGCACAAACATGCCCTCATGTAAAGCATTACTTTGCTTTCAAGAGTCATTGCAGGTAGTTCTTGTTGTGGCTTTTAGTCATTGTTACTCATTGTTGTAGTTTTAGTCATCTTTCCTCAAATCTGGAAACGGGTGGCTAAGGACACAAACTTCAAGTCAAAATGTTTGGGCTTAAGGTTCTTGTTGTTGTTGTTCACTACTTCCAAGCTGTTTAGGACTTTATCTCCCTAGACTTCTGTTCCTCCAAAGACAGAGTAATAGCCAAACCCTTATCTGAGTATTGTAGATATTCATTTATAACTCCTAGCAAAGTTCCTGGTATCTAATGAGTTCAATGCATGTTGCTGTTATTAGAGTGCTAATTTTATTGCATCACAATTATCAGTTTCCTTTTCTGAACAAGAACTGTGTATCCTCAATGCCTGGGACCTAGGATATGCAAAAACATTTTTGTTAAATGAATAAATAAAGAGCAAACAAACAAATGGATGGGTGAATGGGTGGGTGAATGAATGGGCAGGTATAATCTAGCTTCTCTTCTACTCCTATATCAAACATGTAGGAGAGGTAGGACAATAGAGACCTCCAGTCTTAATGGAAGCAGCTCTGGTGCTGGCTGCATACTTTTCTTCATGACAGGTCCAGTTCTCTCTTTCCCTGGTAGTTCTATAATACCACGGCCATTATTTCTGACACTCCCTCATTCCCAAAGCCACGCAGAGAGCATCCTCACTTGGCTGAGTAAGCCCTTTTGCTCCTGACAATCCAAACCATGTGGTAGGACTGTGAGGAAAGCTAGTGCCAAAATCAGATGGCCTCCACTACAGATTCCTTTTCACGTCTAACCACGTTATAGCGTGCTATCTGGATGCCTGACCTTGCCAAGTAAAACCCAGTTAATCTTTTACAATGTCAGCCTTCTTTATGGGCTCTAAGATATGGCCATGTCATATGGTGGCAGTGCTGTAGAAGGGACTCTGCTCTTACTGACAAGCAACTTTATGCTGCACTAAGCAAATAATTTACCCTTCTTGCCTCATGCATGACATTTCCCCACTGATTTCTGCTCAATACGAGAGACATTATTAAACAGCAATACAACCTTGCTTAATAAGGTGAGAAGAGATATTCTACACCTACTTTTTATTTTCATCATAGAATTTACATAAAATTCTATGTCACAGCATGTTGCATATTTATACATAAAATTCTCATTATAACAGCTAACAACCTATGGATATGATTGCTAAGTGCCAACAATTGCCATTACAACACAACGTTATACCAAGATATCAATGTTCTTCTAGTACATATTAATTTCAATGTTAAAATAAAACAACATTGGGTTCCAACAACAAAGGGGTTCCGTCAGTGCCCTTTTATGCCTTCTTGCCTCAGCAAAAAGAAAAAGTTTAAATATTTTTAAATGAGTAAAATCCAGAGTGTTGGCTGTACATACTCATAAGTCATTTCACAAGAAAATATGAAGTTAATGTAATTATTGCTGTTACTCTTGTAGATTCCATGCTTCTCATAAGTGTAATCATTTCTGCATTCTTTCTCTGCTTGAAGGTCAGAGAATGCTGAGGGTTAGCAAGATTTCTGAGGCGTGGCACCACCTTCTCTGATTGGGCAGCAGCTCTCGAACGATGTGGGCCTTTTGCAGTTGACTCACCAGAGGGCAGCAGCTTTGCAGCTTGATGTCAGCCTGCAAGAATGTCAGACACTTCTCTCTGCCAGCTGCTGCACCGCCCTCCCCCCACCCAGCCCCAGCAGTAGCCCAGAATTAAGCAAAGCTGTTTGGGTTAGCCTCTGACCAGCCTCCTGGCTGGGCTTCTTGCTGTCCTGGTTACCAGCTCCAGTAAAAAATCCCCACCAGATCTCAGCAGGAACACTAAGCTCTTCCAACTATGTGTCTCTGGGGATACCCAATATAATTGACCAATAAAGGTTTGGATATTTGGGGGAGTATGTATGGTTTTCTGGGTGCCCCTCTGCAACATACACACCACACACACACACACACACACACATTCTCTCTCTCTCTCTCTCTCTCTCTCTCCTTCTTCTTCTTCTTCTTCTTCTTCTTCTTCTCTAAAACACCAGAATGCGTTAAGAAATATTTAAATAAGCACTAGAAAAATTTCTAAGTTCTAAATGGATTGTATGCTATTTGTTCTCCTGGTATTGGATCTGCCTCAGTTTCCCCCACATTTCTGACTGTTCCAACTGAAGTCTCAGATGGGAGCTAAGACTATTCCTGGGGTCCTTTCTACTGTAACAGTCTATGATCCCATGAATTTAGACAACTGGGAGCTTTCTGAGAGGAATGGCTTCCTGATGCTCATTGGGTGTGGCAGAGAGGCCTGCCCCACAGTAGCTGGTCCTAGCTCTGTGAGGACCGATTTTTATATATTACTTAGTTTCCCCTCGCTTCTAGTCTCTTCAGCATCTGTTCTTTTAGCAGTTCTGGTTTAGTTTTAAATTTTAGTCTTAGTTTAGTCTCAGTTTTCACCTTTTAGATGGTTCGTTTGGCTTTAGGCAACTGCAAGCAGTAAGCAGATGGTAGATTGTAGACCCAGTTAAGGTAATCATGGTCAAGGTCAAGCAAGCAATTAAACCAATATAGTTAAGCCAAGGTGAAATTGATGAATCACAGAAACTAAGTCTGCCCTAATTCAACTTGCTAAAGTGTGAAGATGCCAGGGTTTAAGGCTGTTTGATTCTCTCGGGACACTAAGACGTAAGGCACAATTGCTCTTTCTGATCTTGCCCTCATTCTATTTCTTTATCCTGATGATTGGTAGCAGCCTCACCTCCTCATTCTGTTTGAGTCTCCTTCAGGATTCTCCAGTTTGGTTACTCCAGCTTGTAGTAGGCTCAATTGTGGCCTTAAAAAGATATGCCCATGTCTTCATCCCCAGAACCTGGGAATGTGGCCTTATTTGGAAAAAATTAAGGATCTGGAAATGAGATCATCGTGGATGACCCAGGTGAGCCCTAAGTCCAATAAGTTTCCTTATGAGAAACACAGAGAGGAGGGACGCAGGGAGAAGAGGACAAGGCCATATAGAGACGGAGACAGAAGTGGAGTGATGTCACCACAAGCCAAGAAACCCCGGGAGCCATCAGAAGCTGGGAAGGGTGAGGAATGGGTTCTCCTCTCAATCCTCTGCTGGCAGCACATCCCCTGCCAACATTTTCATGTTAGACTTCCTGCTCAGAACTATGAATACGTTTCTGTTGTTTTAAAGGAACCAGTGTTAGTAATTTATTAAGGTAGCCATTGGAAACTAATACAGTTACAAGCTCAAATGCCTTATAGCAGTGGTTCTCAACCTGTGGGTCGCAACCCCTTTGGCGGTCGAACAACCCTTTCACAGGGGTCACCTAAGACCATCCTGCATATCAGATATTTACATTATGATTCATAGCAGTAGCAACATTACAGTTATGAAGTAGCAATGAAAATAATTTTATGGTTGGGGTCACAACATGAGGAACTGTATTTAAAGGGCCAAGAAGGTTGAGAACCACTGCCTTATAGGAATCATACAGGTAATGAACTGAGCAAACAATCTAGATAGGGAAATTCTGGATTTAGCATCTCATATTATTTTTCATTCCTAAAACCGGTCATTTCAATGGCTGGGAAACAACAGAAAGTGCAAGTGGTCTGAAGCAAATGAGAGAACAAATGTCCTAACCAAAGAAATATCCATCAACCAGACCAATAATTGTTACCATGTGAAAACAAACCCAGTATGGCCACATCTTCCCACTTTTATTGGATCTTTACTTAAAATCTCCTGCATTTTAAGTGTTGGCTCAGAGAACAACCAGGCAAACTGCACTCTGTGGGCCCAATCAAACGTGTTTGAGAGCTGAATTATAACCACAAGTGGCCAGTTGCAGTGTCTGGAGCCAACTGACCCTTCTAACAGTATCTAAGGTATGTGCCACGGAGAGTTCATGAAACAACCAAGAGCAGAACCTTGTTTCCTTGTTTTCCACCTACTTAACCTGCTCTGCCAGCCCAGGATACTTTCACTCAAAATCCCTCCCTCCCTGGTGTAGGCAGCGAGAAACCGTTTGTTACGACCTGAGATAGTGTGCCTGCCTCTTCCTTTTCAGCCTCTCCTCTTAGTTTCTCTAAGGCAGCTTAATTTAGACCCTGACCATTTAGTATCTAGAAGGTGTGTGTGTGTGTGTGTGTGTGTGTGTGTGTGTGTGTGTGTGTGTGTGTGTGTTTTTTGGAGAGGATTAATGGTGGAGACTTTGCAATGCAATGTGTGATGACTTTAGAAGGAAAGATGAAAGAAGACAAAATATTCACTAGGGAGAATTAAAACCCAAAGGCCATTTTGCTGTGTTTACTTTACAGCAGAGCACTAAAATATATTCTACCGAAAGGATTGGTATTTAAGTCAGATAAAACCTAAGATATAAAACTGAGACATAATTTGATATTGACATAGCTTCCGTATTTAGTTTGTTAAAGGTTGCTACTTCTGTGCTCTTTTACCTCATCTCCAGAGCCACCTGCTTCCCAGCTTCAGACAGTGTGTCCTGTGGCGGACCACGAGGTAAGACACTGTTCAACTAGACTGAATCTTTCAGTCTGTCTGTGAAGGCAACTAGGAAGACAGTGATGAGATCTGTAACTTTTGGTTGAGTATGCAGTGAAGAAAGAAAGTTGTAATCAACTTTCATAAATGATCTCATGGAAGAACTCTGACAATAGCTAGGGTAGGAATGGGGATTGACTAAATAGGGAATGAGGGATCTTATTGAGGAAAATGTCCCAAAACTATTGTGATAATGGTAACACCACTCAGTAAATTTATTAGAAATCAGTGGGTCGTGCACTTAAAATGGGTGAGTTTATGGTATGTAAAGTGTACCTCAAAGTTGTTTTAAAAATTAAAGTTAATCATTAAAAGAATAAAACTAGACCCATAACACATTCTCTCTCTCCTATCCCATAAACAGTAGTCAACAAATTTGTCAACTGTTCATATAAAATACCATTTTTTAATCTTTTTACATATTTCAAGTGTATAATACCTAATTCAAACATAACATGTACAAAATAGAACACAATGAAAAATTTTCCTCCCTCTGTTCTCCCTTAGGCACCCAATGCCCTTCCCTGAAAACAATGTTATCAGTTTCTTGTGTATCATTCTAGAGACATTTTATGCATCTCCAGAATGGTACCTGTGTGTATGTATTCTATCCCCCCAACCACACACACCTTTTTCTCTTTAACTTGTAACATATTATACACAGTGTTCTGCAATCTGTTTTTACTTAATAATCTATATCATATCAGAATCTAAATCGTGCTCATATCTTTTTATCTTTACTGTCCCACTGCCAGAGAACTCATTGGATCCTCAGTACCTCTTGCCTGGACCATTTTGTGTAATTTGAGATGCCATCAGTTATAAGATTCACTGGTCTTTGGGGGCCTTTAAGAGAGAAAACTGTTGCCTATTAAGTTATTATAACATGCCATTGATTGTAAGATGCAGCCTAATTTCATTTAAAAAACAACAACACTAATGCAAAACAGTGCAAAGATATAAACAATAAGTATGACCTTGTCCCGGCCAGTTCTCCAACCTCCAACCTCGCTTCCTTTTAATTCAGTTTCCTGCCAGTCCTTTTTCTAAGCTCTAGGTTTAATCTTTTCATTCCTCTACTTTAAATCCTTTATGGTCTCCCATTGCTACCGGATGACGTCCAAATAACTTAGTGTGATCACAAGATCCTTCCCTTTTCTGGCCTCCTTCCTCTCCACTAACCTATGCTCTAGACATGCTCAACTATTGACTGTTCCTCAAAAATCTAGTGCTCTTTCAAAACTTTGTGCTTTTGTACATGTTGTTCCCTCTGCCTGGAATACACTTGACCTCTTTCTTCCTAGCTAAATACCATTTGTTCTCCAAGACTCATCTCTGGGAAAACTGCCATGAACTTCCCAAGTTCAGTGAAATATCCTCTCTGTACTGCCACTCTCACCATGCTTAATTCCATCAAAAGCACTTCTTGTCTCCTATTAGGCTCGCATTTCCTTGCCTGTCCTCACTACTCTTATTTGCATCACAAGGGTTTGCCAGGGTGCCTCGTTTATGGTAAGCATTCAGTAAGTGTTTATTGAAGAAATGTGTACTTTGGCCCTGGATGTAATCTGCAATCATGGAGGTGTGGTCAGCTCGGTGTAGGGGGAAGTACACTAGGTCTGAAGTCAGGATGCCAGCTATGGGCTCTGACACCTCTGCCCCTCTGGTCTCAGTTTGGTCAGTTAATGTTTCCAAGACTCGGTTCCCTCACCTAAAAACATGGGCAGTGGTGCCTGCCTGCCTACAGGGCTGCAGGGATTCAATAAGGGGAGAGTCCGAAGTAACCGGCATGGAGACAGTGCCCTGAACAAGGCGGCTTCCATCAGAGTGGCTGGGACACCCTACGCTGGTGAGCAGGGTTCATGTGTCCTGAAAACACACACACCACTGACACATGCTGTCATACCAACTAGACTTTGGTTTCCTGTTTTCATTTCAGTTTTTAAAAGGTGATATATACCACAGTTGAGAAATCAAGTTGATGGGGAAAAAAACCCGCACATATACACTCAATTCTTGCTCATACCGTTATCCCCAAATGCTGTAGGCAATCAATCACCTTTAATGGTTTCTTTTAGACCCTTCCCATGTTATATATTTTTTTAAATATATTTTATTGATTTTTCACAAAGAGGAAGGGAGAGGGATAGAGAGTTAGAAACATCAATGAAAGAGGAACATCGATCAGCTGCCTCCTGCACACCCCCCACTGGGGATGTGCCTGCAACCAAGGCACATGCCCTTGGCCAGAATCGAACCTGGGACCCTTCAGTCCGCAGGCCGACGCTCTATCCGCTGAGCCAAACCGGTTAGGGCCCCATGTTATATTTTTAACACAAATACAAGTACATAAATACATATCTCATTCCCTTTTTTACACAACATGTACAATATTTTTTTCATGGTATATCAATATTCGTATTTCTGAATATCACTTTTTTCAGGGGCTTTGTGACCTTCTGAGTTTGCCCATAAGAATTCCAATCAAGTAGACAAGGATGTGGAAAGAGGTTTTAGTTACTGCTTCTCATCACAACTCTGAGCTCTCAGGAAAGGTAAAAGCTTTGACCCATAGCCTCAGCTCCTTCTTCAGGGAACCACAGAGAAACAGCATGACTAAAACAATGAAAGACCTAAAAGTCACAGCAAGCCACAGGGGAAGAAATCTGCACCCGGGCAGAGGGCAGTGCAGATCTCAGCAGCACGAAGTCAGAAGAATGCTGCAAACAGCTCCAGCGCACAGACTCGGAAGTCTTCAGCACCACTGTCTCCTGCATGTTTTCACCATATGAGTGAGACGCTCCCTAGTGAGCTTTCCCCTTTAAAAGAAAAGATTATTTTCAAAGTTGCACACAGGTTCTATTTAGGGGCTGCTCAGGTATAGAACAAGATCTGCTTTTTATTTAATACTAATTTATTGGGCTAGTATTTAAAAAGATTAGCCATCCTATGTGCTGGCAGAGTTGCAGGAAAACTGGAATTTTCATTACTGTAGGTGGGTGGGAAGGCAAAGGAAATGACCATTTTAGATCACAGTTCCACATATCTTACAATGTAAATCATTCACCTAAACAACAGCAGTTTGATTAGTAAAACATACATCTGGATAATGAACTGAATGCAATATGCCCAGCAGATTTATTTATAATACCCCAAACCTGGAAATAACCAAAATCATAGACAGATAAATAAAGTAGTAATTCGCAGTACACAATACTACTCAGCAATGAAACAATTATCTATTCACATAAGCATTTGTGTTGAATCTCAAAATAACTATTATGTAGTGTGAAGGAAACCAGTATTTGTTAAAGACTACACACCTTCTAGTACATATAAAATTATGAAAAACTAGAGATCCCTCGGCGTGGCCTGTGGGGATCGGGCCGAAACTGGCAGTCCAAAGCCGCCTGCCGCTCCCACTCACCCGGGCCTGCTGCGCATGCCACGGGCTTGCACCCGGTCAGTCCTGCAGATCTGCTTTTTTAAAGGCTTGTCTTTAGACATGAACATTTCCTTATGTGTTCAGAAATCAAGAGTTGGTAGTATAAGGAGGTAGGTTGGGCTTTATAAATAGCTATTATTCTTTCTCTTTTGTTGATCACATAAATGATAAAGTAACAAATACAAGGCTATTAAAAGCTTGTTGAAATGCCCGGTCGACGTGGCTCAGTGGTTTAGCGTAGACCTATGAAACAGGAGGTCACAAGTTCAATTCCTGATCAGGGCACATGCCCCAGTTGTGGGTTCGATCCCCAGTAGGGGACATGCAGGAGGCAGCCATCAGTGATTCTTTCTCATCATTGTTGTTTCTCTCTCTCTCTCTCTCTCTCTCCCGCTCCTTTCCTCTCTCTGAAATCAATAAAAAAACATCTTTTTAAAGTTTGGTAAAATGTGGATATTCAAATAATATACCTTTGTTTTATTGGCAAGTTTAATCATGACCCAGGTTGCCCATGTCCTCTCCCCACTTCTCCGATTTTTTCCTCAGGCATCCATTACTGGAGTTGGTGGTCTGAAGTTCTTAAAACTCTCTCATATGAATGGCCCCAGTGTAAGCACTATGCTCCCCACTCCCAAATCCCTGACTGCCCATTGCCTTTACTGAAGATCGCCACATGGACAGGAAAACAGACTAATTAGGAGAAGTCTAATGAGTCAGTTGGCACAAATAACAGATTCACCATCTTATGCCCAGGAAATTACTGTCGCTCTGTCTCCATTAATCATGTGTACTTACCACAGAAAAGTTAGCAGGAAGATTAGAACGGGCTGGGAAAGAGAACAGAAACTCCTAATGGTCTTCATGGTGTGTTTCTAATTGCAAAAGCCCAGAGATACGAAGGCCTCCATCTGCTTTCTTTACCATACCAGCCACAAACACTGCAAACCCAGCAACAAAGAAAAGTAAGTGCAGGTATCTATGGGAACGAGTAAACAACGGCACTGAATCCAACACAGTAGGGGGGACAAGGACCATTAATAAGGCAATCAAGTGGAACCCATTAAGAGCTTATTTCTCAACTCACTATAAAGATATTGACACAATATATTTATTTGGTATCTGAGCCAGAATAATAGTATAGTCTGATGAATGAGCTGGAGATGACGAGGTGGAGAAGAGCAGTGGGATTAAGACATGCAAAAGCACTAAATCTCTGCATCATGAAGTAACAGGGCAATTTTATAACCCCAGATAGTTCTATGTGAGTGGATATGGAGACAGGGCCAGCGTCATGGTGACACTAGGTGAGGCTGGAGAAATGGCCGGAGCCAAATGATGAAGGACTTTGTGAGGTCATGCTATGAATTTTAGATTTTATGTGAAAGGCCCTCATGGGAGCCACTGCAGGATTTTAAACAGGGAATAACAGGAGCATATTTAAGTTGTAGAGGGCACTCATATATGTAGATAATGGATTTGAGTGCTGTTTCCATAGCGCCTACCATACTATACTGTAATAGGCATCCGTCTGTCCCCACACTAAACTGTAACCTAATGAGGACAGCATGGCTGCTTTCTCATTATATCTAGTGTATGCATAGCACATATTTAGTCATGAATGAATAGATGGATGGTGGATATTCAATCTCATTCATCTTTTTGCCTCTAATGCTTATATAGTACTTAGTACAAAAGTAATTGATAAGGGTCTGTTGAATAAATTAATGAATGCAAACTTCTGCCTCACTCTCCACACTTATCTCCCAGCATTCTCCAAGAATCATCTATATACATTAAATGCTAAGTGACCGACCATACATCCGTCTGACCGTCCAACCAACCAGCCAGTACATATGACATGCACTGGTAATTTAAAAATAAATGTTGACTCGCGCATGTGCGATACATATAAAGCTCTCGCTGGTGCCAAATGCATGTGACCAACCAGCCGGTACATATGACACGCACTGGCAATTTAATTTTGTATTTTAATTTTATAATACTATATTATATATACAATTTTGACATGTAATTTTTTGCAGTAATATAATTACTGCACGAATCTTTTTTCTAATCAATTTCCTTTCAATGTGCATGAATTTGTGCATGGGGCCACTAGTGGTCCTATAACAATAAATCTGTGTAGTTTATCTAAATTCCCTTCATTGTTTGCCTCTCATATGCTATTCCCTCTAATTGGAATTCCCTACATTCATCTCCTTCCTATCATGTGAATTCCAATTATCTCAACTCGCAGTTCAGATTTTGGTATTATAAAATCTCCCACTTGGGGAGAGCCTATTGTAATATCAACACCTCCCACCACCATGCTAATTCCTCTTGACCCACTAACTTCTTGCCTCTCATTTATATAGTTTTAGTTACATGCCTAACATTTTGTATTATAATTTATTAATTATATACAGCTCTAGATTTTGAGCTTCTAGGGGACAGGATAGGTGCTTCCTTATCACCCATCCTAGGCCTAGGCCTTGATCATAAAGGACACTCAAATAATGTGTTTTTGAATGTTACTTGTCTATTTTTTAAAACTATGTTTTATAACTTCTGGAGTTGGTTAGTGTCATGGTTTACTCTCCAATGTGTTACACTGTATTTTGTGTCCTAAAGACATCTAAGGCTGTCTTCAACATGTGCCCCAGAGTTGGTGAATAATTCTGTGTCCATAGCATCTACTGCCTTTGTGATTTCTTCTCTGGCCTCTCAGCTTTCCTGCGGACTGAAGAGTCCTAAGTCTGAAGAGGTAGACCCTTAATAATCATTTTTCCCCTCAGATCCTATCTTTATTCAAATTATCCTGCAGTATGCTTACAGAGGCCAGAACCACACAGCATTCTAGGCACAAATACAAGCCTCCTATCATTGTACAGATGGAAGGTTATGTATTTGTATTTCATTTTCAGAATGTTTCCAGTAGTGGTTGTGATTTTATTGGCTTTCAAAGAAAAAGCAGTAGATTCAATCAGAATCTTTGCAATGACCTCTGAGTCTCCTTTTCATCTACAATAACTCAAAAGCCCAGTGCAGTGTCCCTCCCCTGCTGCCCCCCACACTCCCTCCCCAATGTCTTTGTCTCTGATTGAGATCATGGCCACCTACCACTCTTTGCAGCGGTTCTTCCAACCCTGGTTACCAGTGTCCTGTTCAACAAGAGATGGTATACAGCTCACTTTTTTCAATTAGAATATGAGAGAAGAACTAGAAATAACTGGTTCTCTTTCAGTTTTCCATAAAAGCAATCTTTTTCCATTTTGCTAATTTGGAAATTAGCAAATTAATCTACTTTCAAGGTTTAAAAATAATAATTATTATTATTGCTGTTATTACTAATAGAGTACTATATTTAAGTCAGGCACTCTTCTAAGTTATTTATATTATATACATATAGTCATTTAACCCTCACAAAATTCCTATGCCGTCTATACTGTTATTATTCCTATTTTACAAATGAAAAAACGGAGGCACAGAGAAATTGAGTAATTTCCAAGACTAAAATGTGACAGGGTAGAGATTTCAACCTATGCAGCCTAGAGCTGGGGTTTGGTGGACAAGGAGGGAAGGAGACAAGACAGAGAGTTTTTACTGAGTCTTTCCATCATCAGCAGCAAATTTGGGTATTTAACTTGCTGAGCCTCAGTTTTGACATCTGTAATGTTATAATACACATCTTAAAATTCACCCAATGGACATTCCAATATTAGTAAAGAAAATGTATGTGTGGAGAGTGCCGCTTTACAGGTTAAGAAAGTAAAGGGGAAGAGTTGATATTTCCACTGACAACAGAAAAAGGCAACATTATTATTTAATGGTCATAAAACTGATTCTGTGCCCAAATTACTATACAATGATCTGCTATCAACTAAATTTGGTCCAAGTTCGCCTTGGAGAAAAATAATTTTCAGAGATAAACAGTGAAATTTTCATAATATTTCACTTGTAGCCATTATTATGGTTTCCACAGTATTATTAAGAAGTAAATCTAAAATCCTTCCAAAGGCAAATTTGAGCTCAAAACTCAGATAGCAGATAAATGCACCTTTACTGATCTTAAAAATTTTTTGAGATATTTGATAATTTTAAAAAAAAACCCTGCCATCTGCCCTCCTGGGCTATATGAAATAGAAAAGCTCACTGCAGAAAACTTAGCAGGTAGAATGGGCTAGGAAAGAGAACAGAAACTCCTAATGGTCTTCCATGATGATAGAAGCACAGGATTGTGTCTGACCATGTAAGCACAGAGACATGAAAGCATGCATCAGCTCTCTATACTGTACAAGCCACGGATACTGCAAACCCAGCAGGCAAAGAAAAACAAGTGCAGGGAGCTATGGGAATGAGCAAGCAAAGGCACTGAATCCAACACAGTAGGGGAGCAGAAAACTATTTGAATCCCCAGAGACTATCTTCAAGCACTACAGTCTCAACCTTCTAGTGCATAAAATTATCTGGAACATTTATTAAAATTTCAGATAGCAGGGAACCACTCAGACACCCAGAGTTGGCAGCCCCGATCACACTAAAAAGCACTGCCCTGTGATTAAATCAGCATACAGGGTGTGGCCAAAGGTAGGTTTACAGTTATGAGTACACGAAACAGTTTAGTTTTATATTATTATTTATTAATTATTGTATTATTTTTCCATATGAACAACTGTAAACCTACTTTTGCTCCACCCTGTATTTATTGCCTTGAACCAAGATTATTCCTAAGAATCTAAATGAGATTTTTTAGAGGGATTTAAGATCAAGTATTGCTTTAAGGAGATTATTTATTGAAATAATATTTATCACTGTATGCCAACTCAAAGCATTTGTTCAAATATCACACAGTTCTTGAGAATACAATAAAAAATGAGACAAACACTCCTTTGACAAATATATTTGTGTACATATATATAAACATAGAAATGTATACTAGTATATACACATGTGAGCGTTGATCTCAGCAGTCTAAAGTATCCTTACAAGAATTTTCAGTCTATTTTTATTATCTCATACAGCCTCGTCTTAAATTTCCATTCCTGCTAGACTATAGATGGTACCATCAATATTTACCTATTGTTACATGAAGGATAATGAATGTGTGTTTTCTCTAAGGGCTAACCTCATTTTATTTATACTGTATACCTAATACACTCATCAAGAATGTTTTAATACACATCTTAAAATTCACCCAGAAGGAGGGAAGGAGACAAGACAGAGAGTTTTTACTGAGTCTTTCCATCATCAGCAGCAAATTTGGGTATTTAACTTGCTGAGCCTCAGTTTTGACATCTGTAATGGGAAAATAGGAATACCCCCAGGAGATTGGTTGACAGTAGTGAATATAAGCATGCATGTAAAATACCTAGCTGACTGAAAGTGCTTAACGAATATTTCTCTCTCCCCTCCCCCCAATTAATTCTCTATTTTCAGATTATAACCATCATTTTCGAGCTACCATTAGAAACCAGGCGGTTTACCTCCCAGTCCTGTCCTGCACCAGCTGCATGAACTGAAGCCCCCGTTTCCTTTAAGTGTAAGCTGGCAATCATAAAACCATCATAGGTTTAAATGAGATCATGTTTGAAAGGCAATTAACCCAGTGCCTGGCATATGGTAAATGCTCAATAAATGACAGCAGCTATAATGATGGTGGTGATAAGAAAGAGGAGGGGTTTATGAAGGATTACAGTGATGATGTTTTCAGCTTAATTCTCTCTTCTCACCTAAAAAAAAAACCCTGCCATCTGCCCTCCTGGGCTATATGAAATAGAAAAGCTCACTGCAGAAAACTTAGCAGGTAGAATGGGCTAGGAAAGAGAACAGAAACTCCTAATGGTCTTCCATGATGATAGAAGCACAGGATTGTGTCTGACCATGTAAGCACAGAGACATGAAAGCATGCATCAGCTCTCTATACTGTACAAGCCACGGATACTGCAAACCCAGCAGGCAAAGAAAAACAAGTGCAGGGAGCTATGGGAATGAGCAAGCAAAGGCACTGAATCCAACACAGTAGGGGAGCAGAAAACTATTTGAATCCCCAGAGACTATCTTCAAGCACTACAGTCTCAACCTTCTAGTGCATAAAATTATCTGGAACATTTATTAAAATTTCAGATAGCAGGGAACCACTCAGACACCCAGAGTTGGCAGCCCCGATCACACTAAAAAGCACTGCCCTGTGATTAAATCAGCATACAGGGTGTGGCCAAAGGTAGGTTTACAGTTATGAGTACACGAAACAGTTTAGTTTTATATTATTATTTATTAATTATTGTATTATTTTTCCATATGAACAACTGTAAACCTACTTTTGCTCCACCCTGTATTTATTGCCTTGAACCAAGATTATTCCTAAGAATCTAAATGAGATTTTTTAGAGGGATTTAAGATCAAGTATTGCTTTAAGGAGATTATTTATTGAAATAATATTTATCACTGTATGCCAACTCAAAGCATTTGTTCAAATATCACACAGTTCTTGAGAATACAATAAAAAATGAGACAAACACTCCTTTGACAAATATATTTGTGTACATATATATAAACATAGAAATGTATACTAGTATATACACATGTGAGCGTTGATCTCAGCAGTCTAAAGTATCCTTACAAGAATTTTCAGTCTATTTTTATTATCTCATACAGCCTCGTCTTAAATTTCCATTCCTGCTAGACTATAGATGGTACCATCAATATTTACCTATTGTTACATGAAGGATAATGAATGTGTGTTTTCTCTAAGGGCTAACCTCATTTTATTTATACTGTATACCTAATACACTCATCAAGAATGTTTTAATACACATCTTAAAATTCACCCAGTGGACATTCCAATATTAGTAAAGAAAATGTATGTGTGGAGAGTGCCGCTTTACAGGTTAAGAAAGTAAAGGGGAAGAGTTGATATTTCCACTGACAACAGAAAAAGGCAACATTATTATTTAATGGTCATAAAACTGATTCTGTGCCCAAATTACTATACAATGATCTGCTATCAACTAAATTTGGTCCAAGTTCGCCTTGGAGAAAAATAATTTTCAGAGATAAACAGTGAAATTTTCATAATATTTCACTTGTAGCCATTATTATGGTTTCCACAGTATTATTAAGAAGTAAATCTAAAATCCTTCCAAAGGCAAATTTGAGCTCAAAACTCAGATAGCAGATAAATGCACCTTTACTGATCTTAAAAATTTTTTGAGATATTTGATAATTTTTAGACATCTCTCATCAAACCTTTAGACAACTTGAAACTAAAGGAAAATTGCAGATGGTTCTTAATATAAACCAAGTGACTACACTTGGAGACAATAAACATCTCACCTTTTATGAGGTGTTTTCAGTATTTTTCTAAAATTTGTTACATAAAGAATTGGATCAGATGAATATCACCAATTCTAGATATCCTCTTCAGCATTATTTTGATCAAGTTTTTTTACACTTGTAGCCATTATTATGGTTTCCACAGTATTATTAAGAAGTAAATCTAAAATCCTTCCAAAGGCAAATTTGAGCTCAAAACCCAGATAGCAGATAAATGCACCTTTACTGATTTTAAAAATGTTTTGAGATATTTGATAATTTTTAGACATCTCTCACCAAACCTTTAGACAACTTGAACCTAAAGGAAAATTGCAGGTGGTTCTTAATATAAACCAAGTAACTACACTTGGAGACAATAAACATCTCACCTTTTATGAGGTATTTTCAGTATTTTTCTAACATTTGTTACATACAGAATTGGATCAGATGAATATCACCAATTCTAGATCTACTCTTCAGCATTATTTTGATCAAGTTTCTTTTAAATCAAACATTATTTCCAATGTTTAGCAGTAATATATTTTAATTTAACCATTTATGAACATTTGAAATCAACCATTGGCTCAGACTGATGCCAAATTTAAAGAAAATAAATTTCAGAAGCTTAGTTGTTTATGAGTTTCCTAATTTCATAGCTCATTAAAATTTGTTTAGACAACTTGAAACTAAAGGAAAATTGCAGATGGTTCTTAATATAAACCAAGTGACTACACTTGGAGACAATAAACATCTCACCTTTTATGAGGTATTTTCAGTATTTTTCTAACATTTGTTACATACAGAATTGGATCAGATGAATATCACCAATTCTAGATCTACTCTTCAGCATTATTTTGATCAAGTTTCTTTTAAATCAAACATTATTTCCAATGTTTAGCAGTAATATATTTTAATTTAACCATTTATGAACATTTGAAATCAACCATTGGCTCAGACTGATGCCAAATTTAAAGAAAATAAATTTCAGAAGCTTAGTTGTTTGAGTTTCCTAATTTCATAGCTCATTAAAATTTGTTCCAAAAATTATTCTGGGTCTTATTACATATTTCATGTCTTAGTCCTACAGTTGAATGTTTTTAATATTATCTTTTGAAATTAGAGATTTAAATGGTCTATTTCATCTTGCTACTACTCATCCTATCCCTTTTAAAGGAAGAGTTACTTGTCTGAAAGAAAGTGTGGGGATGTTTGTGAGCTGTCATAAATTAAAATCATGTGATATCTTTGCTCAGGTGACAATCTAAGAAACAGGTATCTATTGGGTTTCTGGGGGTGGGGAGGGGGGGAGGGTTGGTTTGACATGCAGATGTGTGGTATGCCCCTGTTGCTGATACATCCAGACACTTGACTTCAGACAAAGGCAATCCAAAGTTCCTAGTCATTTTGTTTAGTTTAGCTAAGGAACCCTTGGGAACTCCACCCAGGCCTGGAGTCTGCTTGCCCAAGGAGAATTTTACTAGGTACATTTAGTGGTATTTCAAAGTCCACAAGGATAACTTTATAGGGTCGGCTGATTTTCTTTTTATAGAGTTTGACCTCATTTCTTGAAACCTCCTGGAAGACAATGTAAGTGTAACTTATGACTACTCAAAGTAGATGTTGCGGGGAAAGTAATTCTCTAGTTTAGTGCATTTAAATCAACACACTACTCTTACTCATTTGTAGACATATTCAAAAAACAAGTTTTGCACTCAACCGCAGTTCGCACTGAACTGAATCACACAGTGAACTATAGGAAGTTGACTGTAAAATATAGAGAATGCTGAGGGTCCATGCACTTTCTAATGGTGTGTGAAAAATGTGTATGTGTGCACAACTGTTCATTTTCTGATGGAAGAATCATAGTTTTCCAAAAATTCTCAATGGGGCATGTGATTCCAAAAAGTTTAAAACAACTGACATGGAGAGAAAAATAAATGAATATTTGGCTGCCCTAATATCATGGATATTAAAACAGTGCTTCAAAGATTGGCTTCAGTGACCTTTCATAATCACATCAATCAAAGGCTGATTCTTAAGCCTTTCTCCTCAAGGATACCTGAGTCTCACTCCAGGAGGCTTTGCTCAGGAGGCCAGGCCCTTGAAAAGGCTCTCTGAGTAGGTCAGTTCTAGGAGCAATCAGAGTACTGGTAGAACACCAGATGGTTTTAGATGGCACAGCTCTAATATCCCCCTTGAGATTCTCTTTTAGTTCTTAATATGACAAGCCAATAGTCCCCATTGGTGTTGTGTCTATTTTACCACTTCTGTCACACTTCCCTGTCTCCCCTTTCAACAGAGAGCAACGCTCAAGCTCAGTCTTCATAGGCAACTCTATATGGCAAGAATTTTATAACATTACTTTTCTCATGGTATTTCTTTTTATGATTATCTTCTATTTAAGGCAAATTCTATTCATTTTCAATTTATAGTTAATAAGAAAAATTATTTTTAATAAATTTTTTTTACTGCAGTGTAGTATTCCATTGTGTAGATGTACCACAGTTTTTTTTTTTTTTTTTAATTAAATCTTTTTTGTTCAGGTTACATTTGTTCCTCTTTTTTTCCCCCCCCTGACTCCCCTCCTCCCAGTTCCCGCCCCACCCTCCGCCCTCACTCCCCACCCACTGTCCTCATCCATAGGTGCACGATTTTTGTCCAGTTTCTTCCCGCATCTCCCATTCCCCTTTCCCCCCCAAGAATAGTCAGTCCATTCCCTTTCTATGTCCCTGATTCATTATAATCACCAGTTCATTCTGTACATCAGATTATTTATTCACTTGGTTCTTAGATTCACTTGTTGATAGATGCATGTTTGTTGTTCACAATTTGTATCTTTACCTTTTTCTTCTTCCTCTTCTTAAAGGATACCTTTCAGCATTTCGTATAATACTGGTTTAGTGGTGATGAACTCCTTTAGCTTTTCCTTATCTGTGAAGCTCTTTATCTGACCTTCAATTCTGAATGATAGCTTTGCTGGATAAAGTAATCTTGGTTGTAGGTTCTTGGTATTCATCACTTTGAATATTTCTTGCCATTCCCTTCTGGCCTGCCAAGTTTCTGTTGAGAAATCAGCTGACAGTCGTATGGGTATTCCCTTGTAGGTAATTGAGTCTCTTTCTCTTGCTGCTTTTAAGATTCTCTCTTTGTCTTTTGCTCTTGGCATTTTAATTATGATGTGTCTTGGTGTGGTCCTCTTTGGATTCCTTTTGTTTGGGGTTCTCTGCGCTTCTTGGACCTGTAAGTCCATTTCTTTCACCAGGTGGGGGAAGTTTTCTGCCATTATTTCTTCAAATAGGTTTTCAATATCTTGCTGTCTCTCATCTTCTGGCACCCCTATTATTCTGATGTTGGTACGCTTGAAGCTGTCCCAGAGGCTCCTTACACTATCTTCGTATTTTCGGATTCTTTTTTCATTTTGCTTTTCCGGTTGGGTGTTTTTTGCTTCTTCGCATTTCAAATCTTTGACTTGATTCTTGCGCTCCTCTGGTCTGCTATTGGGTGTCTGTATAATATTCTTTATTTCAGTCCGTGTATGCTTAATTTCTAGTTGGTTCTTTATCATAGCATCGAGGGTCTCATTAGTTTTCGTGACTCTCTCCTCAAGTTTATTGACAGCTTCTAGCACATTTTTGCAAGCCCTCAAAATTGCGATTTTTAGCTCTATATCCTCCATTTCTGTCATGTTTTTTTGTCTCCGCATTTTTTATGCTTTCTTGGTGCACCCCCTAGTGGTCTTTGTGCGCAGTCTTGTTCTAGTTGAGCCTTGATTGTTGTAGTTAATACTAGAGGGATTTGACCACCAGGCCGACTGGCTGTGTGAATCAGCTGTGTCTGCCGCGGAAAACTTCTGTCCTCTGGGGAGGTGCTAATCTAGCCTTTGCCTGAGGCGATCTGGCAAATGGCTCTGCGCAGGGCTTGGGCGGGGCGGGCTCAACAGGGCGGGCGGAGGGAGCCGTTATGGTGCCCTCAGTCCTGTTCCCAGAGGCTCTGCTTCTCAGAACCCCCGGAACCGCTGCAAACCTCGGAGGGAAAGCTGCCTTCCAACTGATGCCAGACACTCCCGCTTCTCCCGTTTGGGTCCGAGTCCCCAGCGATTCGCCCGTATCTGGAGCTCAGAGTCTGAGACTCCCCCCTGACCGAAAACGACAACCGCGCTCTCAGCCACCAGCCCGCTTTGCGCGCGCACCTCCGCACCTGAGTATTTTCCACACTGCGCCTCCTCTGAGCCTCGGTGTGCTGTTATTTTTCCTTCTAGTTGAAGAGTCTCTCCTCAGCCAGCCTTCCTGTGGTTCTGGGTGATGTCCGTTCCGTCTTTTAGTTGTATTTTTGAAGTGGTTGTTTGCGGCAGCAGTCTCCGGTGTTTACCTATGCCGCCATCTTGCTCCGCCCAAATGTATTTCATTTTTAAAAAGAGAGACAACTTAAAGAAAAATATTTGTATTGGTACAGATGATACAAGGATATGACAAAATCATAAAAGTGCTATGTAAATTATAGAAAATTGGGAAGCACCAGACTAAATAATTGCTAATCAAGTCATGCTTTTATTTTTTAAAAGATTGACAGTCTTTTGGAAAATATAATTTATTTAGGACAAATCTTACAACCAACAATAGAAATTTCTACCAAGCATTTCTGAAAAAATAAGTACAAATTGTGAGAATGGCTTTAACATTGATTTGTTACTTAGGATGCTTTCAGATGCTATACTAGAAAACACAACTAAAAGTATCTTAAACAATAAAGATTCTCTCCTGATGGTACCAGTAGATTCAGTCAGTGGCTCAATCACATCAAGAGCCCAGGTTCTTGCCATATTTTCCTCTGCTATTCTGAGCATGTCAGTTTTGTCTTCCAATTTGTATCCTGCTGATCTCAAGATAACTTCCATGACACCAACTCCTCTGCCAACAATGACTAGATTCAGGAAAGTATGAACCACTATATTTTGTCCCTTTTAAGAGCAAGGGAAACTTACCCCCAAATGTTTTCATATTTGCCTTCACATGTCATAATCAAGGTTGCACCTCATGCCTACATTAAATTAGACATTGGCAAAAAAAAAAAAAAAAGGAATTGCCATAGTTTAATTCCTATTCCCCCATGGAGGCCAGGGAGGGACCAATGAAGACCATGGGCCTAAATAACTGGACAATAATTGGGGTTCTCTTGGCAAAGAAGTAAGGAAAGAATGACCATTGAGTAGGAACCACACTGTTTACCATGAGCTTTCATTAACACAAGATTTTAGCAAGTCTGAGAGTTGCAGAAAGACTAAGGATAATGTTGGAGAAAAATTTTATTTCAGTGTCAACAATAAGTAATAAAAACCTGGACCATATTGACAAGATATTACAGAAGATGGTAGCTTAAAAACACAGCTTTTTTACGAATCTAAAAAAAATAATAATAACTCCCAAAAGAATTATCTCAGGGCTTTAAAAAGCATTGGTTAGCCAGTAATCATTCTCACCTATCCCACCCCCCTCAGATCTTTGAAAAAAATTAGATGAGGACAATCCCAGGGCAATAAAAAAAAGTGGTGGTGGTAGTGATGGTGGTGGTAGTGGTGGCAGTTTTTAAGAATTTGATACTTTTTAAAAGATGTAGAGTAGTCATCATGGGGGGAAGAACATTATTAAACTTTGTTAGACTTTTTTTGTTGTTGTTAATTTTGACTTACATGTGGACTAGTTCAAGGGCATCTTTATCTTACCTGTGCATAGGGCTTGTAATGGGTGGGGTTCATTTGCATTTTTTGAGAGGAAGGGAAAGAGAGAGAAACATTGCTGTGAGAGAGGAACATTGATCAGTTGCCTCCGCTATGTACCCCAACCGGGGACAGAACCTACACTCCAGTTATGTGCCCTGACCAGGAATTGAACCCATGACCTTTCAGTGTCCTGGACAGTGCTCCAACCAACTGAGCCACACTGGCTAAGGAGGGTTTGTAATGTTTTAATCTGGCCCTGAAAGGTAACTTTAGCGCCAGTAAATGAGATGGGATATAAACCTTCAATTCACCTTCCTCAAGTTACTTGTGTTGTAACTGCTTTCTAAGCATAATTCTTGGCTTTATTCTCCACTCCAGAAGGAATGGAAACAAATAACTGCCTGAGTCATGATCTGGACTGAGACATGACGAGACAGGAAAGGCCACTCAACAAATACTGAAATATTGATTGAGCACCTAAGGGGAGCCAAGTTCTTTGTATTTATTCTGATCTTCACCGCAACAATAACTCTACCATACAGGCATTCTTATATGTGGACTAGTTCAAGGGCATCTTTATCTTACCTGTGCATAGGGCTTGTAATGGGTGGGGTTCATTTGCATTTTTTTGAGAGGAAGGGAAAGAGAGAGAAACATTGCTGTGAAAGAGGAACATTGATCAGTTGCCTCCACTATGCACCCCAACCGGGGATAGAACCTACACTCCAGTTATGTGCCCTGAGCAGGAATTGAACCCATGACCTTTCAGTGTACTGGACAGTGCTCCAACCAACTGAGCCACACTGGCTAAGGAGGGCTTGTAATGTTTTAATCTGGCCCTGAAAGGTAACTTTAGCGCCAGTAAATGAGATGGGATATAAACCTTCAATTCACCTTCCTCAAGTTACTTGTGTTGTAACTGCTTTCTAAGCATAATTCTTGGCTTTATTCTCTACTCCAGAAGGAATGGAAACAAATAACTGCCTGAGTCATGATCTGGACTGAGACATGAGGAGACAGGAAAGGCCACTCAACAAATACTGAAATATTGATTGAGCACCTAAGGGGAGCCAAGTTCTTTGTATTTATTCTGATCTTCACCGCAACAATAACTCTACCATACAGGCATTTTCATTCTGATTTTAAAGATGCAAAATTGAGAGCTAAAGAAAGGGAGTGGTTCACTAGAGTTTACGAAGCTAGTAAACAGTGGAACAAAGATTTGAACTTAGGTCTTTCTGCCCCCAAATCCCATGTTCTTGGCATTGAACTATCCTGTCTTCTGAGGGTCTGTGTAGCCAAATACCAAAGAGCAATATGAAGAGATTATGAAATGGGATCCAAGGAACAGGGGAAGAGATGTGAAGGAATAGAAGAAAGTCAAAACCAAATCTAGGCAACAAATAGATAGTTAGTACCACCTAAGTGCCACACGTGGAATAGAAAAGAGATTGGGATACCTGTCTAGACATGGTAGGGGAGGGAGAGAGGTCAAGAATCAATACTGACTCAAAGATCATTTGAAATCTAAGGGGAGAGGCTTTTTAAATGTTCCTTGGTGTAGAGCCAGAACAGGGAATAGGTGTGGCTTAGACTTGGAGATAAATTGGCACACCTGTGGAATGAGGCATTCACTTGGCAGGGTGGGGGTGGGGAAAACTTGCTTTATGGTAAGGTTGTCTTTTCACATCTAGGTGGAATTTCACTTACCTTACACTTATACAGATCAGGGTGCAAACTCTAGCTACCTGACTCTTAATTAACTGACACTTTTTTCTTCTTGATCATAGTCAAAATATTTTCATGTTTTACACATGGTAGAAGTTATCTTTTATCGTGAATCTTAGTAAACAGAGTTTATTGAGAATTAGTAAAGCTATAATAGCATTACCATACTTGAGATCTCTCTGGAAAAAATGATTGCTCAAGTAGCATTTCTTCTATCCTCATACAAAAAGCTGGGCTATTGTAAAACTTGAGACAATAAATAAATTTTTAAAAAAACAATAACAAAAAGCTGGGCTATTGTTGCCTAAGTTGTCATCTGGGTGTCATTGTTATCTTAGTTATCTGTCACTTACCCATGGAGGCCAGGGAGGGACCAATGAAGACCATGGGCCTAAATAACTGGACAATAATTGGGGTTCTCTTGGCAAAGAAGTAAGGAAAGAATGACCATTGAGTAGGAACCACACTATTTACCATGAGCTTTCATTAACACAAGATTTTAGCAAGTCTGAGAGTTGCAGAAAGGCTAAGGATAATGTTGGAGAAAAATTTTATTTCAGTGTCAACAATAAGTAATAAAAACCTGGACCATATTGACAAGATATGTACAGAAGATGGTAGCTTAAAAACACAGCTTTTTTTACGAGTCTAAAAAAAATAACTCCCAAAAGAAATTGCAACAGAATTTCCAGAAACAGAAACCCAATGCCATGCCTTTCCCCACCCCCTTCCTCTGAGAAGACAGAAAATTTAGACTACTCCACATGCTGTTGGACAAAGGTCAAAAGGTACTTTGATCAGTCCAACCCTACTGGTTTCCAGGGAGTGAACATAAACTCATTTTACTAAATATAATCACTAAGGACCCATTTCTCAAAAAGCATTGAACTAATTTTTCTAAATAAGTTTTTCTATATTTAAACATGCTTTGGAATTAGCCTGCAAAATTTACTAATGATAGATTATACTGCTTCTTTTACAAAGGTAAAATGAAGATTGTCTGCGTGATCTAGGAGTAGCTCTTTTGTGAAATAGCCCAAAAGCTCTGAGGCATGGGTCAGAAACAGTCTTAAGTTCAAATTCAGACTCAACAATTTGATTCTGCATTACCTTGGGCATGTTTCATAAATTCCCTAAATTCCCTTGTCTAAAACATAGGGATAATAAATTTTACTTTAACAAGTTGTTGGTTTGAATCCAATGAGTGGTACAAATGAGTACTTACAGCAATGTATAACTTAAGGAATTATAAAGAAGTGGTAATAGATTTAAAAAGCAATAGACTTGGAGGGGCGGGGCCTACGGACCAGCGTGTTCGCGGCGTTCAAGGGGCCCAGATGGCGGGGCAGGTGAAGGACCACGAGGCCTTCCAGAGGCTTAGCTTCCTGTACCAGGGACCCGTCAGTGAAGAGGACCCTCTGTCGTGGCTGCTCGTCTCTCCTCATCCCAGGCCTGACCTGCACGCAGCGCCAGAGACGCTGCAAGGGACAGCGCTGGACAGTACAGACCTGCCTAACATGCTAGCGCAGCCAACGGTTCCTCAATGATCCTGCGCATGTTCTCTGGGGAGACCTGCCTGAGGCCCAGCGAGGGAGCCAATCAGATCCAAAACCACCGCAGCCCCTGCCAAGCACAGCCCGCCCCACCCCGACCCACCTTACTGAGGAGAAAGTGCAGCCCCAGAGCTCTCGTCACCAGTGATGGAGTCACCGTCTTCCCGATAAAGTTTAATTCTGTTTCACACAAAAAATAAAATAAATAAATAAATAAATAATAAGCAATAGACTTGCTCAGAGGTTGAGTGTTGACCTATGAAGGTCACAGTTTGAATTCCCAGTCAATGCCCAGGCTATGGACTCAGTCCCCAGTGTTGGGCCTGCAGGAGAGAGCCAATCAATGATTCTCATCATTGATGTTTCTCTCTCTCCCTTTCCCTTTCTCTCTGAAATCAATAAAAAAAATATTTTTTTTAAAAAAAAGCAATAGACTCAATCAAGGTTCAGAAAGGGAATATATGTAAGTACATTGTATTTATGTAGAGTGATTATTTGATTATTGAAAGAAAATAGAATGTTGGGTATTTTGCAAATTTATGTAAAATATAGAGCTACCACCTTCCAAATACCAATGACCTCCGTATATAAATCTGTAGCCTTGATTGCTACTCCAAGCTTTAGACTTTGATAACCAGCTCCCCACAGGACTCATCTATCTCAAAATGTCCAAAACTGAACTCAGCATCTTACCCTTCAAAACTATTGTTATTTTCTAATTTAGGGAGGGAGGGTACCCATGATTCACTCAGTCACAAATTTCTCAAACCTGGATGTCATCCTAAAATCCTCCCTCTCTCATGTTCTAACACCTAAATCAAGGATGATAGAGCTGTGGTTCTTGAGCCTGGCAGAGCTTCAGAACTAGGTGCTTTGAAAAAATGCCAAACCCTACCCCAGAGATTCTGATCCAGAAGGCTGGGAGTATGCTGAGGGAATCTACATTCAGAAATCCTATATAATAAAGAGGTTATATGCAAATTGACCATCATGCCTCACACAAGATGGCCGCCCCCATGTGGTCACAAGATGGCTGCCACAAATGGCCAGCAGGGGAGGGCAGTTTGGGGGGGCCCAGGCCTGCAGGGGAGGGCAGTTAGGAGCGACCAGGCCAGCAGGGGAGGGCAGTTGGGTGCGATCGGGCCAGCAGGGGAGCAGTTAGGCATCGATCAGGCTGGCAGGGGAGTGGTTAGGGGGTGATTAGGCTGGCAGGCAGAAGTGGTTAGAGGCA
Organism: Myotis brandtii; assembly: GCF_000412655.1. Taxonomy (NCBI): domain Eukaryota; kingdom Metazoa; phylum Chordata; class Mammalia; order Chiroptera; family Vespertilionidae; genus Myotis; species Myotis brandtii. Next base: position 575,500 of record NW_005371986.1, on the reverse strand, counting down.
ATCAGGCAGGCAGGCAAGCGGTTGGGAGCCAGCAGTCACAGATTGTGAGAGGGTGCAGACTGGGCTGAGGGAACCCTCCCCGGCCACCCCCCACCAAGTGCACGAATTTTGTGCACCGGGCCTCTAGTAAATAAATGAAACTTCTGTGGAGACTCTGATATTCATCAAGATTTGAGAGCCACTGTTGTCATGTAACTTCTTACCAGACCTCATATGTGTACCTTCTTCTCCATTCCTACTGCACCTTCCTTGCTTCAGACCCTCATGCCTCTCTTGAATACTGAAATCACTCCATAAGTAGGCATTCTTTATCCAGTCCCTCTGGCCCCCACACCATTTATCTATCCTCCTAGTGCTGCCAGATTTATTTATCTGAACCTAAGCTTTAAAGAAAAACGGATCTAAATCCAAATCCCTGCTTTGGTAATTACTAGTTCTATACCTTGAGCAGTTATTTTATCTCTCTAAGATTTGATTTTCTCATCAGGAACATAAGGATGATACTAGTCCCTATTATATGTAAAGCTCTTAGTACAGGGACTGGCTTATAGCCAGCTATTGAAATCATCATTATTGTCTTTGTTATCATGACACAAATCGAATCATGTAATTCCTGTTTCAAATCCTCCTGCTCTCAGCCTCCTTGTCAATGAGCAAATACCACTGTTAGGCCCCCTTAATTCCAATTACTTTCTCCAGCATGGAACTCTAATTATCACCAGAAATGAAGCATCTTCTGATATTGCATGTCCTTCCAGATTTCTTCCCATGGCTCACACCTCAGGCCTGCCCAGATGCTGTGGCTCAGCCAAATGGAAATATCAAGTCTGTGTTCATTTGGTTCATTCTCTATCCAGGTCTGACTTATCCAACTACCAACTAACTAGAGTTGGGTGTCCTGACTCTACTGAAGTTAATAAGCACAATCATCTGTGTGCTTTGTATAGTGCCCAATTTACCACAGATATATGGTATACATAATTATATGCTCCTCCTTAAATAAAGTTCTGAGTGATTTTTGCCTTAGCTAATACCTAAAGTTTAAGCTCAGGTAGAAGGAAAGATAGAAGGAAAGAAGGAAGAAGCTCAGGTTATCTCAGTCTGGAGAAATATCTTTTACTGCAGATGGGTGAGTCTGTGGTCAGATCATCAAGAATGTCAATATTCTTTATAAGGAAGTGAAACATCTTGATCCCAGAAAATTACATTGCAGTTGAAGCACTACCCATCTCTGACTGGGGTTATTTGAAGGGCAGGGGGTGACAGAGTGAAGCCCTTGGGAAAAGAGATTAGTAGGAACACACAAAATGATGATGATGATGAGAATGATAGCTAACTTTTATTGAGTATCCATTATGGATTGGGTTCTATGTTAATTCTTTTCCAAACATATTCCCTAATTGTCACAACAACCCTACAAGAGGTTGAGTGCCAGATAGAAAAACTGAGTCTCGGGGGGATTAAGGGACTTGCCCAAGAGAACATAGCTAGTAAACAAGCCTGCCCCACACACATTCCCACCACCACCCCACTACCACCCCCATAGAGGCTCAATCATAAGAGCACTTGAAGGAGAAATTTCAGCTCACTGAACATGGGCATGCCCAGGAGCTCTCTTGAATCAATTTGCACACTGTGCTCAGAAGAGCAATTAGTTCCTGCTTCTTTAATCCCTAGGACCCCATTTCCTTGGTTCAGGACTGGTTGCCCCTGAGGTTAGAACAGAGAGTGACTTAGATGACTCTAGTGCCAAATGAAGGTTGGCAACAGAGTTTCACATACTGGCCTAGACAATACTAGCCTCTTAAATCACACAAGAATTCACTCATAAATCAACTAGATTCTGCCTATTGCATAAAAGTAAATAAACTTCTTGAGACTCAATTCAGGAGAATTATTCCAAAATGCTCAAGACATATAGCCTCATTAGTTATAATATTAAAAAAAATAAAAATCTAGCAACATGAGAACAAATAAGAAATTTTTGGCATAAATCTACAAAACTTGCATGACAAAATGTGCATGCCAACTTTGAGACAACATGAAATAGACTTATGATATAAGCTCAGTCTAAAAAATAGTCAAAATTACATCTACCATATGAACATAATTATGTTTTTGTTCAAAGTACAGAAAACAAAATGACAAAAAGAATGCACCACAGAGAATGTGGGTTCACTCTAGGTGGTAGGAGCAGAATTTATACTGTTTATTTTTCTGCTTATTGACATTTCCTAATGTTTTTTATTTTTATTTTATTTTTATATCACCATTTATCCTCTCTATGCCCTCCTCTTCCATCTCCACCCATCCCATTCTCCCACACACACACACAATCACCACACTCTTGTCCATGTCAACATTTTATATTTTTAATAAGAATAGGTTAATTCTCAATGAAAACATAAAGTTTATTCTTTTAAATAAAAAGAATTAACCTCCTGGAAAGTCATAATGTAACTTGGAATTGTTTTGGATTCTGACTCAGACCACCCTCCTATTTTCTTCATAATGTAGCCATGATCCTGTGACCCAACAACCTGGTGGCCTGTAGTAATCAGAGCTATTAAGTGACTGCCCTGAAGTTTCAAGGGCTTTGCCGTTTCATTGCTAACTTATAAAGAGCCTTCAACAGGTTTTTGGCTTCATAACCTATCTGAAATGCAATCTTCTCCCCAGCAGTCCATTTCCATAGAGTGTTGTGGCGAAACACAGGACCACACAAGCATGGGCTGGGTTTCACTGTTAAGCATTTCCCGTTGTGTTTGGTTTCTTTCTTTTCCCTGATGGGTTCCACTAGAACTTATCTGTTCCTTACAGACTCCCGACCCAAATAGGGCTCCTCCTGCCCCACACAGCGTATCCTGAACAGAAGTAGCCGAGTCACAAGATTGCATCAATCAGATATCTCAGAATTCTCACCTAAGAAGAAATAGATGAACACAGAAAAAAATCAAGGGACCCTTGTTACTGTCTTCCAGTGGTCAGTACATTTTCCAGTTTCTGTTCCAAACTATCTTGGCAGCTATTTTACTCCAGGAGCCAGAAAGAGGAAAGTCTGTTCTTTCGTCATTACCAGCAGCTTGGGGAAAACCCAGTCCTTTTGCACACAAACAGGGCTGGCTGCATTTGATTGCACAGAGCCAGTCAGACTGAGACGCCTTAGCATCCCATGCCTTCTGAGGTTATTCACTCAGCACCACCTCAGAGATTTAGCAGAGAGCACAAAACACTGCATAGAGCCCCTGTCAGACCTGTAGGTGGGAGGCACACCTGGCTTCTTCCACCTCTTGTCAGCCCTGGGCAGATTCTGTCAATTCATTTCCATAAACCAATGCTGCTCTATATGACTCTGCCCAAAACACATTAAAAGTATCAGGTGAGGATTATCTGAATTATTAGAAAGACACTGTGTCAAAGAAATGTGACAAATCCTATATAATAAAAGGCTAATATGCAAATTATCCCCTTGACTGGGAGTCTGACCAGGGGGCAGGACCAGCTGGCCTGTTTGAGGTCCCTCCCCCCAGCTGGCCCTGCCCCTGGTTACCCCCCCCCACCCTGATTGTGGGCGGGGCCAGCCCACCAACTGCCCAAGTCTCCTCCCCCCAGCCGGCCCTCCCCAATAGGGCCAATCAGGGCAGGTCAGCTGGACCCCACCCATGCACGAATTCATGCACTGGGCCTCTAATATAAGTATAAAGCTAGAAGAATCTAAGAAGATAAAGAAGAAAGAAAAAAGGCTAAAACAGTGGAGGAGAGAAGGAGCATCTAGGGGAAATGAAGATCTAGAGATAATAAAGAAATCAAGAGAAGAGAGAATAAAAAAAGAAACCAACTTATGGCTAATTCCCATTCTGAAAAGAACAACAACAATATTTTTTGCCTCACTTTGGGTGGGTCTGCATCTGAGGGTATAAATGGTGGAGGAATCCCAAACTTTCCAACAACATTAAATTCATGGTTTTCCCACCTAGGACAGGACCACCACATCTTCTCTTAGCCTTCCTCTCTCTTCTACTCTCCAGTAAAATTAAATAATCTTTGATATTTATGTTTTGCATTGATTTCTTTTTAATTTTGACAGAATGAATTAGAACTAAAGGAAATAAAAATAAAATCTCATACAAGGCCAATTGGAAAAATATTTTTCAGAGATTGGCAACTTCTTTGGTGTTAGTTCCATGATTCTGGCCTTTTCCAGCTCTTGTGGTGGACCCAAACAAACTCAGTAAAAATCAGCACCATTTAATAACACTCTTCATTTTACCAGATTATGTGGAAATCCAAAAAAAAAGAGTATACTTTTCCCTTAAAGAGCTGAGGAGCTCAAAACTGCATATACATATAAGTTCCAGCTAAGATTTTAAAGGATCTCAGGGAGGGCTTACATAGAAAATGCATATTTATATGAAGTAAAGAAAATGTGGAAAAAGAATTGGTTGTAAAAATTAAAAATAAAAACACACATTCAGGTATCTTAAGAATTTGTTACTCAAAATGTAGTTCATGGGAGCTTATTAAAAATATAAAATCTTGGACCCTAACCCAAACCTACTGAATCAGAAGGTGAAGGGATTAGCAAAAAAAAAACACATCTATACATAACACATAGACACAGACAACAGTGTGTTACAGCCAGAGGGAAAGGGGTGGGGGGCTAGGTGAAGGTGGGCAAAGTCCGGGGAAATGGAGACAAAAAGAGACTTTGCTTGGGGTGATGGGCGCACGATGCAGTGTACAGATATTTTATTCAATTGTACACATAAAACCAGTGTGGTTTTGTGAACCAATGTCACCCCAATAAATTCAATTAAAAAGAGAGAAAAAATGAATTTGCATTTTAACCAAGATGTGTGTGTGTGTGTTAAAGTTCAAGAGGCACTTCCCTAAGGCTCCTCATAGACCTTTTCCACCCAGTGTTCAAATTGAACGCAATTTGGCTTAAAATGTTGGATGAGGAAAGAAAAATATAACAGCCTCAAATAGTACATTAACTTTTTTAATTAAAGAAAAGAGGCAGTTCAGAAAGTGCAACCAAATTAATCAAACAAGTACAGGAAGAAAGAAAATGGGGGTTTCAGTTACTGATAAGCTTAACATGAGTCAAGTGACTGCGGCTACCAAAAACAGAAAAACATTAAAAAGCAGGCAAAGACAGAGCCAGAGACTGCATTAATAGATGTGTGGTATCTAGATTAGGAAGATCCCACACACAGAGAGTGTACCTTACACTGGTCAAATCTTATCTAAGTACATTCGGTTCAAGATATCACAATTAGGAAGGATAGAGACAAACAAGAACAGTGTTTAATAGATAGGGACCAGGATAGTGAAATTGAATTCATGGCTTAGGGGGAAATAACTGTGGAGGAATTGGAGTTGTTAACCCCATTTAAGAAAAGATATGATGGAATACGTTTAAAAATATGGAGGATTATCATGTGGGGGAGGGGGGAACACTTGGTCTAGGGACAGGCATTTGAGAATCATTGGTTAAGATATTTGAAAACCACTCACACCCAAGAAATTCTTTAATTATGGATTTCACTGGCTCCTTAAAGCATCTGTGCAAAACCAACAAGGTAGAGAAGCAGGTATCATTCTCCTCTAAGAGAAAATCATGATTAGTGATGGAGCCTGGTCTAGGCTTTCTGTACCTTTATTCAATGTGCTTTCATCACCTAACTTCCTATGAAATTCCTACCTTGGTAATCATTACAGAAAAAAAAGTGACCAAGAAAACTTATTTTGACTTTTTTTCTTCTATTCTATGACCCAATGCAATTACCACAAGACTCATGTGACATTGTGCACCTAAAATATAGCTAATAGAGCTGAAAAACTGGAATTTTATCTTCATTTAACTTAATTGAAATAATAAATATAATTATTTATGATCTTCAATTCAGTTACTAGAAAACTTTAAGTATGTTTGAAGCAACTTGGATATAGGAATCTACTTTTTCAACTTCAAGAATTATAAGATTTAAATATGCCCTAGCCAAGTTGGTTGAGCATCATCTCATGCATGAAAGGGTCTCCAGTTCTATTCTGGTCAGGGCACATGCCCAGGGGGTGTGCAGGAGGCAGCCAATGGATGTTTATCTCTCACAATGATGTTTCTCTCTCTCCCTCTCCCTTCCTCTTTCTCTAAAATCAATAATACCTTAACCAATAAAGAAATTAAAGATAAAAAAATAATAATAAATTTAAAAAAAAAAAAAGAGTTGCCGGTAGCTAAATGGGACAGGCAGTTTCCTTCAGGTCAAGTAAAATGAAGGGTGTTGTAAACTGGTTATTTTGTAGGCAGATTTCCACGAACTGTCAATCACTCTCAGTTAACAGAAAATTACACCCATATATTCTTAGAAATCTCTCTAAGTGCTAGAGTGGTAATGCTCCTCTTTGAGGTGGTGTGTATGAAACACACGGGCTTGATGTAAAAAATGTTAGGGGATTTTTGCATACTTTCCAGCCTAAAGGCACAGATGCTCTTTAAAATATTTTGCAGAGGTAGTGATAGTTTGACACATGTTCTGGCTAATTTTTTTGAATAATGAAAATATTGCTCTAAAATTAATAGTTCTTAGGAGAGAAAGAATTATGTTCTTGGTAGAAAAAGAATAATGACAATAGCTATTTATTTTCAATGGTATAGCTGTTCTTACTCTTTTTTCTGAAACATCTGACAAATATTGCTTTCCCTTTATCAATAAAAAGGCAATAATAGTTAGTCTCACAGAAATTAATAAGCAGAAAAAATAATACTTTAATTAGTGGCAGGGGCCAATATGGATGTAAAACAATTTGTACTGTTCAAAAAAAGAAATGGTCTGCAACAATATTAACATTTATTATTAACTGGACTATATTAACATGAACTTTCACATTCATGTTTTCTACTTTCATAATGACTTTCATATTTATTATCACCTTCCAGTTTCTATGAAATAAGATAGCAATATTTTGACAAACAACTAACCCTGGTGAGGAAAAGGGAAATCTAGTACACCGCTGGTGGGAATGCAGACTGGTGCAGCCACTGTGGAAAACAGTATGAAGTTTCCTCAAAAAAGTAGAAGTGGAACTGCCATTTGACCCAGTGATCCCACTTCTGGAAATATATCCTAAGAACCCCAAACCACCAATCAGAAAAGATATATGTACCCCTATGCTCATTGCAGCACTATTTACAATAGCTAAGATCAGGAAACAGCCCAAGTGCCCATCAGTAGATAAGTGGATAAAAAAGCTGTGGGACATTTACATAATGGAATACAATGCAGCTGTAAAAAAAAAAAGGATTTCTTACCCTTTCAGACAGCATGTCGACCTAGCAATTGTTAAGCTAAACAAAATAAGTCAGTCAGAGAAAGGCTAACATCACATGATCTCACATATATGGAATCTAATGAACAAAATAAATAGATCCAGAGACATGGAAGCATGGAACAGACTGACAGATCTCAGAAGGAAGGGGGGAGAGAGGGCAGGAAGAAATAAATGAAGTAACTTATGTGGATATATTAATAGCCTATGGACACAGATAATAGTGTGGTGAAGGCCTGGGCGAGGGGGGCGGGTGGCGGTGGAGAGAGTTATTGGGAAAAAAGGAGGACATCTGTAATACTTTCAAATAATAAAGATGAATTTAAAAAAAAACAAAGTATTTCCCCAGGGTATGTAGAAATATGTAAGATCCATAATGGATCATTGAAAATTGAGTGAACTTATGCTTACAATCACAGAAATGGAAGGGGACTTAGAAATAATCACACGCCATGAAAAACTGAGGCCCAGAGAGGTATGCCCAAGGCCACAAAGATAATTAGTGGCAAAGTTAGCCATGAGAGAACCAATAATGCCAGGCTCTTGATTGAATGCTCTTTCTACAACATGGCTACTTAGAAATGCCATTTTAAAACTGAACGTAATCCCACTTTCAAATATGTGGCACTGCAAACAGATTTCTAGGTGCATGTATATCTAGGCCTCACATGCAGAAAGTTTTTAAAATGCTGCATCTTCCTAAATCTAAATCTGAGTCAAGAGATCTGGGTCTGGTATCAATCTTTAGCCACTTGGTAGTCACTTTGTCATACTGGATGTTAGTGTCCTGAACTATAAAATGAAGATGCCAGATGTATCTGTTAGGTTGCAATTGACACACACACACACACACACACACACACAATCAAACTGACGTAAGCAAAAAGTTCAACCTGACTTATCTCTTGAATCTAAAGAGCCCAGACATGGCCATGTTTTAGGTGTGGCTTAATCCCAGCGCTGACTCACGTCACCGAGATCTAATCTTCTTCCATTCCTCTGCTACCTCCCTTTACCTGGGCTCTGCTTTAGGCAACACATTGCCAAGATGGCTGCCTGTATCCTCCCAAATTCAAGTCCTTTGGGTCAGACAAAATCAACAACTAGGCTGTACAAAATGCCTTGCTAGGTCACTTATACACCGAGTGGCCAGATTATTATGACCGGCCAGATTATTATGACCGCCCCTTCAGTACAATGAAGTGAATTAGTTGTGCAAATAATAATAATAATAAAAACCTTGAGAGTATTTGCTTAGGAAGTTTTCAATATTCAGTATTTTTGGAAGTGTCAATGAAGTACTGATGGGGTGGTCATAATAATCTGGCCGGTCATAATAATCTGGCCACTCGGTGTATATGCACTGATTTTGGATTCTGTGAGCTCCTGTTAGTGACTATCTTAGGTTATAAGCATATACTGTAAACTGTTTTTGCAGACAGTTAGTACCTCTCTGTGCCCCAGAGGCAGACATCTGTTACACTTCCACTACCTCGGCCCTGATTCGTGAGTAGCACCTCACCATGTGCCCCACATTTCAGTTCTACCTGGTTGTAGTTTCTTCCATGTACTGTATTGTAACATGTCACTTTGTATACACTCTTCCCTGTATCTGAGATGCCCTTATTCTTCCTTGTCTCTCTGGAAAATGCTGACTCATTGAAGCAAACATCATTTTCCCTGGGAAATCTTCCTGATTATACCCCGCCTCACAAGTGAAATTGACCACTCAATTGACTTAGACCTTCCTACCTACCTCGACTGAAATACACATTTTGTATGGTATTCATTTGTTCACATGTCTTCTCCAAGGACCATTAGACAAATTTAAAAGAAGCATCTGAAAGAGCCTAGAAAAGGAAGGTAGCAAGCAATGAGGAGGGGCAGGCCATTGCGTTTGTCTTGGTTATAGGAGGTTACAGTAGATGAACTTCTGATGACATCTACAGCTACCAGAAAGGAAGATCAAAGCATGGTTCCCTGGGATAATTTCCATGATTCACTGTAGCTCAGGAAAAGCTCAGCCTAATAGGCTGTATTAATCACTTGGGTGTAGCTACTACTTGTTAGAACTCAATTAATTGGTTGACCACCAGTTTACTGCCACTTGTAGAACTTAAGGAATCAAAGAATTTACACCAAGGAACTTAGTGGGAGATACTATCTAAGCGTGATGGTGTTTCATTTGCTTGACTCATTGTCCATGTCTTGGAAAATAAATAAATAAATTCAGAAAGCATGTGTGTATGTTTACCAAAAGAGCTCATTCAGTATGGTAATACTGATGTTATTCTCATTGCAGAGCCATTCAAAGACCACACACACCACTGGAAAGGAGTCCAATACAGGCCTCTTAAGAGTTACACCCTCACACTCTTCCTAGGGAAACTCCACCTTTCAGCTTCTTTGAATGAACCATGCTGTCCATCTGCCTGGAATACTCTTTGCCCAGTGCCTTCCTGATCCCCAATTTCATCTAGTCAAATCTTTCTCTTTATGTTTTTATTGATTTTAGAGAGGGAAAGGGAGAGGGATGGAGATATAGAAACATCAATGAGAGAGAAACATTAATCGGCTGCCTCCTGCACCTCCCCCCACTGGGGATCGAGCCCAAAACCCAGGCATGTGCCCTGACTAGGAATCAAACAAGCGTCCTCTCAGTTCATTGGTCGATGCTCAACCACTGAGCTACCCTGGTCAGGCCATCTAGTCAAATATTATTTTCCTTCAGTTCACAGTTCCCAAGAATACCTCCTGTGATCTCCTAGATTTGATTATATGTTCCTGCATCCTGAACTTTCCCTTCCCTAACATTTATCAAACCAAAGTTATTTGTTCAATGTCTTCCTCCCCTGGTTGATTATATAGTCCATAACAACCAAGACCTTTATTTTTTTAATTTTATATTATTTTTTTCTATCACCATCTATCCCCTCTATGCCCTCTTCCACTTCCACCACCACCCACACAATCACCACACTGTTGTCCATGTGCATGAGTTCTCTTTTTTATTCTCTTTTGCTCAATCCCTCCACACCTCCCAACACATACATCCCCAAAAGAGCTGTCTTGCCTTCTCTCTGAGTATTTTGATACAAAATATCTATTTTGATATTTCAGTTTGTTCATTAAATTTCACATATGAGTGAAATCATATGATACTTATGACCAAGACCTTTAGAACTTGTTCACAGCTCTGAATAAGAACATAGCAGTGTTGAGCAGCCTGATTAAATTGAGGAACAATAAAAAGAAAGTTTTGCTTATGCTTATACAAATAGTGTAAAGGGGGGATATCTGGAAAAGAAAGATGAAGTAAAGATAAAACTAACATTCAAATACATAGTAAATCTCCCTTATGTATCAGGCACTGGACTATGATATGCTGGGGGTTGGGGGGAAGGGCGGGGAGGTGCTGCAAAGACCAACAAGTCATGGTTCCTGCTCAACAAATTATAGTTGTTTTCTTGTTTGAGTCAGAAAATCAGAGAGTGATAAAACAGAAGGATATGCAGACTCCTGAAAAAATCTGGGGAGGAGAAACGACATACTTTGAACACTTGCCTCCTTTTATCTTTTTCACTCACTCCTCAGTCTGCTTATGGACTTGTGTGTTTTACCTGAATATGGAACATAAAGGCCTGCTTCTTAAGATTTATAAAGATATTTTGAGCTCTTTGCTTTGTACATCATAATATTCTTTCAAAAAAAAGTTCAATCAACAAACATTATTAACCCTTACCATGTGGCCAGCAGAGTGCTAACCACTGTGGGGTGTGTACCTTAAAGGAGATGCCTTATTCTGCCTTCATAGCTCTGCTCTCCACATCCTTTCTAGACAGCTATTTGTGTATATGTTTTTCATTTTCCTTTTAAATCAGCACTTTGTGATAATAATAACACATTTTGGTGCTGTGTTAGGTAAGGAAGTTGAGACAGTTCCTTACATGACTCAACCCAGCTCGTGTTCCCAAAAGCTTCATTTATTTGCCACCCCACCCTCATTCTGACCACACTGCCTTGGCAGAACCACTAAGTACTGAAGATGACAATGATTAAGTCCAGTCTCCTAAATAAAAGAAACCTTATAGACCTGTTTTCTTACAGTAAGAAGAATCATGCTAGTCTCTATCTAAAGATGCCTGTGCAATTCTACAAAGTACACTCATGTATTAAATGTTCACTGGCCTAGGAAAAGAAAAGGAGGATCAAAAGTTTTGTTTATCTTTCTCTGACTGGCTTATGAAAGATAAATATCACACGATCTCACTCATTTGTGGAATGTAATGAACATTATAAACTGATGAACAAAAATAGATACAAAGAAGCATTGAACAGACTGTCAAACTTCAGTGGGAAGGCAGGGGAAGGGAAGGAGAGGGGGTTAAGAGATCAACCAAAGGACTTGTATGCATGCATATAAGCATAACCAATGGACACAGACACTAGTGGGGTGAGGGTATGTGCTGGGGGGAGGGGGGCCGGGGGGAGGTCAATGGGGTCAAAAGGAGACATATGTAATACTATACTAGTATGTAATACTTTAAACAATAAAATAAAACTTAAATAAAATTAAAGAAAAAATGTGTTTATCCTTGACAATTGGGTTTGTATGGGTTTTTTTTCCCAGAAGCTGGTTCTGGAGTGGGGGGGGGGCAACAAAAATCTTCTCTGTCCATAGTCCTGTGCTTTGATGGGGATACCCCATGGAGTTTGGAGTGACAAAGAATAAGCATAGGGTTTTGGAAATTCTCAAGAAGCCAGTAAAGTAGCATTTCCAAGGCAGAAAATTAAATTGAACAAGACTTTTAAACAAGCTATAATTTATCTAGTAGATGTCAACTCCTCATCACCCAGATGGCACTTATTCTGGAGATGTAAAGGAAGCTGGAGTGATGCAAATGGATAAAATCAGAGAGTTGGAGAGAATTCAATATGAGCTACGGGAGGAAAAAGGCACTGGGGGTACTCAGCCTTCCAGGGAAGCAGTTAAAGCCTCAAATGAAAACAATGGTAGCTCCAAGAACTTCTGTGTCCAGGGTGTTCCTGAGGCAGTTTCTATATGAAGCCAAAAAAAAAAAAATGACCCTAATGCCCAGAATGAAGAGATAAGGATACAAAGAGATGCTAAATAAAAGGGGAATACATCACAGAATGTTGTAAACTAAGTGAGCAAAGGGAACATATAGCATAGGGTTTTTTTCTCTTGAGACTGCATCCCATTTTACTAAAAATAATGTGTGCACTTCTTACTAGCTGATCCAGTGTGTTGTGCTTCACCCAATAATTACTCTAAGGTTATGTGGTTTCTCCAGAACAATCTCCATGTCCCAGGACAGGAAAGGGAAATAGATCACTGTCAGTAGAAATGTGACGATAGAATGAAACTAATGAACCTGCTTGAGAATTACCCTAAAAAAATCTATTCCGTCTAGGGGCTTCCTTTCCCTTCAAAAAACATCTAACATCCAAAACCTCAAGCCCAATCTCAGTTACATTTCAAAGGGAGGTAGGGGCATTAATAAAGGAATGCCTTTTTCTCAGTTGGAGTTGTATCTCTGTCGGTGAAAGTCTAAAAGACTTTAGACACTGGGAAACTGCAGTTCTCGGAGACAACTAGTGCTTTGTTCTGGATACCTTCCTGTGGAATCGTCAAGGTGTACCTGGGAAACTAGACGAGATGGGCAACCTTTGCTTGGCGCATGCCAGTCAGCTCAGTTCTGCAAAGGTGCCAGGAGCTGGAGGCACTCCTAAGACTGGAGCGAGGAACTTGGTGGGTGGCCTAGACTGGAGTCTGGGCTTTGTAATAGAAAGACACAGAGATGGAGCTTCTGGCCATGAGAAGCTGCTGAGGGAGATACTCAAGCTCCAGGGAAAGATGCCAGTCCACATCAAGACTACATAATCACTGCAGCGAGTCAGCCCAGGTGCCAGCCTAACACTATAAATAAAGAATCTTGGCTTGTCAGAGGGAAACCCTTATTCTCCCAGGGAGTGTGTTACAGATACACGGATGAGCACAAAGTGAAATACATCAAAGGTGTGGGTAACAATAAAATTCAGCGTACATATAGTGATTAGAATTGCTCAAGTGCTTTCCCATAAATGATTGCTTTTCCCATAAATGAATCTTCACAACTCCAGGGATGGAAGACAGGTAGATGTTTTTTGTTGTTGTGTGTTTTTTTAAATATATTTCTTTATTGATTTCAGAGAGGAAGGGAGAGGGAGAGAGAGATAGAAACATCAATGATCAGAGAGAACCATTGATCAGCCGCCTCTTGCACCCCCACTGGGCATCAAACCTGCAATATGGGCATGCGCCCTTGGCCAGAATCGAACCCGGGACCCTTCAGTCCGCAGGCCGATGCTCTATCCACTGAGCCAAACCAGCTAGGGCCAGACAGATGTTTTATTAATATTATTTGTGGGCCCACCTTTTACACTGGATGGGAGACTAGAAAAGAGATGTTAAATGAAAACTATCATGCATGTGGGCCACTCAGCACATCTTGAGACCACCCCAGGGAGAGGAGGCCTGATCCCTTCACCCTTCACACAGGAGGCAGCCCATGTTCATATCCTTCATGACCCCAGTCTCCACACAGTGACCCAGCCCACACGTGATTTGGCCAGATCCCATCTCAGACTCCCAGACATCTTTGTCACCATATGACTCACTTTGTGGTCAATTAATTCCAACAAAAGCTTCTGCCGGAAGCCGGTCCACCCTTGCTCCTTGACACAGTCGCTGTACTGAAGAAACATCTGCACAGCTTATGTTTCAAGGGATCTGGCGTATATGGCATATGTTTGCTCCCACTCTTAGCGCTATGTGTTTTAACCAGGACCAACTCCCCAAGAAAGGTTGTTTCCCCAGGTAGGGATTTTCCCCTGGAGTTAACCCCCTAGTGTTACAGAAATACCATGTACTACTTATGAAGAACTTGGACTAAGACTGTTGGCAATAAATTTGGGACTTGTTGGGCCCACATCCCCAGGGGTCTGCCCACCAGGGAAAGCACTAAAGCCTATACCCCTGGAGATCCACTGGCACAGGGAAGTCCCAGGGAAGGCAAGCAGCGAGGCTGGGAGGACATAACCTTTACTGGGTAGGATAATCTCCTTCAGTCACTTCCTTGTAGCTTATCAGTAGAGCAGTGACCTTGGAATAGCCATTATAATGGAACACAGAGATTAACTTAGACAGGATTAAACTCAACAGAACTAGATTAACAAACGCCCTAACCTTTGGAATAGAATTGATAGGATTAAACTCATCAGAACTAGATTAACAAACGCCCTAACTATTGGAATAGAATGGATAGGATTAAAATCAACTGGTATAAATACAGATGTAACAGGAGAATAAAGACAGAACCTGGCAGGAGATCTTGGCTAGAGAACCTGGCTAGGCTGCTGATCAACTGAACGCTGTCTCCATCCACACCTTTGGGAACCCCTGGACCTGCTGGGGCAGGACCCCAACAGGCTTCCATTCCTAAAATCTTCATATGCCAAAAGAAAGTCAATTTATGCCCCCTATTGTTAACCCCTTAATGCCCTACATTTTCTCTCTTTGAATTCTCTCCTCAAACCACTATGCCCTCTAGAATCTTCTTCCTTTAGTAAAAGAAAAACCATATAAGCACAACATCTCCACACATTATGTTGTGTATTTCATCTACCATAGAATGAAGGGTAAGGGGTGATAATTTACTGGTTCCTTAATGCCACTTTAGAATTACCACCCTTCTACCCTGGTACCCATGCCATCTGACTGTATCACCATGTACACTTCTATGTTTCTATCATCTACTGCCCTCCTGGCCACATTCTTCAAGACATAACACTCTTCTCCTCAACTCCAACTTATG
Organism: Myotis brandtii; assembly: GCF_000412655.1. Lineage (NCBI taxonomy): Eukaryota > Metazoa > Chordata > Mammalia > Chiroptera > Vespertilionidae > Myotis > Myotis brandtii. The sequence goes on along the minus strand of NW_005371986.1, from coordinate 560,291 downwards.
ACATCATTCTAGAAAAACTCAGTGTCTCTGTGGGATATCCACCCAACACCTTAAAACTACTGTTCTTGACCTCAAATACACAATAAGAAACCTCACCTCCATTCAACATAGACTCCCCGGCCAGACATACATCCTGAACCTTGTTATCACTATAGTGGTTCCACACCCAAATTTTTAACTGCAAACATCCTATTTTAGGAATTGGCTGCCTCTCCTCCAGTGCTCTCAGGACCCTCACTTACACACACCTGCTCTCCAAACTCATGGAGCCCTTCAGTTCCTGAGGTCTTCATTTCCTCACATCTATCAGCCGTCCCCTAAAAAGATTACGAGTCGTTGGCTTTTTGAACTACTCACCAGCAGCACGTTCAAATGCATACATGTATCTTCCTATATTGCACTCCCCTGGCAATCTCCCAACACAGGATCAATTTAGAAAGCTGAGCACTCCTAAGTAACATATTATAACCATCCAGATTATTGTCATAAACCATATGGTCTCTGATCTTAGGACTTCAATACATCTCCTCAGTCCTCTCACTGGAGGAGCATTCCTTCCTATGTGCCTTAGTAATTATTTTAAACTTATACGTCTCTACTGAGGAACCTTACCAAAGCCTGCCCACCCCCCTCACTCTAAGTAGACAACATAATCTTTTTCCTCACGGAAAAAAAGAAAATGGTGCCCAGAAAGGTAAGAAGGAAAGAAGAAAGTGTGGTGTCATAAAAGCAGACCTTTTTTGGAAGAATCCTCTACCTTCTCTATGAGACCATTACATAGAAAAGATCTCAGGGCTTACCCTAGGCCCTCTTCTCCCCTCGTTTTCAGTATATCTCATTTACTCCTATAGCTTCAATTACCTTCTTTATGTAAATAACTTTGAAATCTCTATTATCAGTTCAGACTATTCTTTATGCACCATTAAAACTTCAACTTGGTATTCTCAACATTTCCACTTATAATATCTAGAAAGCACCTCAAATTCTCATGTTCAAAATTGATCTCTCTCTCTCTCTCTCTCATACACACACACACACACACACACACACACACACACACACACTGATTCTCTTATCTCCTCCTCATTAAAAGGTGCCACCACCCAGTTGCTTGAGATAGAAACCTGGTAGTCATCCTTGCCTCCTCCCTCTGCCTCACCCAATTCATCAACACTTTCTACTAATATTATCTCCTGACTTCTCTCAGATCCAATCAATTTTCCCTGCTCAAATAATGAACAAAAACCCTGTTCAAATAAGGAAGCTAAAGCTGAGAGAGCTTAAGACATTGGACAATGTCACACAATTAGTAGGTGGCAGAGCTGACTCAGACTCATGTCTGCTTCCACAGCCCACGCTTGAAATTAGAGGATCCTGCCTCACTTAGAGGAGCTCTCAGAGCCAAAGATATCTCCAGGAAACACTAATAAGATATGTCAACTGCAGTATGGCCCATAACCCAAGGAAAGAGGGCACTGGGCATAATCAGCCTTCCAGAGAATCATACAAAATCAGTGGTAGTTCCAAGAACTACTGTGTCTAGGGCGTGCTCCTAAGGTAGTTTCCACATGAAATCAGAAAATGGCCCTAATGCCCAGAGCGAAAAGATGGGGTACAAACAGATGGTGAATAGAGGGAGAATACATCGTGGAATGTGACTACTGAGGGGCATGTGTTGTGAGTAAGAATAATTCTTTGCTTTTTAAGCCACTGAGATTTTGAGGTTGTTTGTTACCATAGCAAAACCTGGTTTATCCTGGCTGATTTAATCTCTCTGCTTTCATTAAGGTTTATGAGGGCCTCTCACCATTAGATCCAGAAAGAAATAAAGATTGAAATAGCTCCAAAATAGTGTTCTTCCCCTGGAAATTGTTTCTAATAATTTCATTTATCCTCTTGCTAGGTTCATGCTCCTCCCTAGTTTCTATTTTACACTTCCGATGTCAGGGAGGGTGCCCACTGGAGGGAATGAGAAGACATGAATGTCGAAGAGAGGGGGCTGAGTAAATGAATGGCAAGTTTTCAGCATCCCCCATAATGAAATTACCTTGAAAATTACATAAGAATAGACAATGAGGCCTAAGAAAAGGGGATATAAATAGGATCCATTTTTCACACAGTATCATCTTTCTAGAGATGCATCTTTATGTCTTCCTCACTGTAGCCAACCAATATGTTCCTTGCACTAGAAGCTGACTCAGAATTTTAAATTTTAAATTACTCTCGGTTAAAAGTGTGGGTTTTGGGGTCTAACAGAAATAGGGTTGTGTCCTGGTTTCTGTCACTTTCCAACTGTGTGACCCAAAATGAGGACAATAATCATATCCATAGTCACCTGTTTGGAGTGGTGTAGAGGTGAACTCAAAACATTTGTTGCTTTATGGTAAGGATGAGGGAAAAGGCCATACCTAGAATAACTCCGCGTTTTGGGGAGAGGGCTAAGCACCTAGGTGGATGGTAGGCCCATGAGGTTTGAACCATCAGTAAATGTACAGTGCTCATTGCAGTGGAAGGCAGGGCTTCATAGCAGCTCACTAGTATTTGTAGCAGTAATACTATCATTTTCATCATTATTGCTGTTTTCACTATATAACAGATAATCAGGGACAGGTTTTTGTGTATCTGATCCATAGCGGCTGGGTCTGGAAGGCAAGAGAATGTGAAGGCTCTTTTGGAAGATGGGAAAAATCAGTTCCAACTTACATGCAAACTGAAGATCGCATGGCTCTTCTGGGTGACTTATGAGTTAATTTCTGGAAAGGAATCAAGAGACGATCTCTGTAAAATTCATGTTTTTTAAATTTCATACTTATTGTTATCAAAGCAGTTCATGTACATTTGGAGGCAAATCTTACTGCCATAAGGCTTATAAGAAAAAACAATAGTCACCTGTTTGGAGTGGTGTAGAGGTGAACTCAAAACATTTGTTGCTTTATGGTAAGGATGAGGGAAAAGGCCATACCTAGAATAACTCCGCGTTTTGGGGAGAGGGCTAAGCACCTAGGTGGATGGTAGGCCCATTCGCTAAGAAAGAGAAGACTAGAGGAAGAGCAGGATTTCCAGCAGAAGGGGAGCAAAGAATCAAGAGTTCTGATTTGGGCCTAGTGCAGTGGTCGGCAAACCATGGCTCGCGAGCCACATGCGGCTCTTTGGCCCCTTGAGTGTGGCTCTTTCACAAAATACCACGTGCGGGCGCACACATACAGTGCGATTGAAACTTCGTGGCCCATGCGCAGAAGTCAGTTTTCGGCCTGGGCGAGTCTATTTTGAAGAAGTGGCATTAGAAGAAGTGGGGGTACATTCGCTGAGGTCGATTCCTCAGATTGAGGATGTTTTTAGCAAAGGCCAGCTTAGGAGTACCCTAATTAAGTTAATGACAATGTACCTACCTATATAGTTTAAGTTTAAAAATTTTGGCTCTCAAAAGAAATTTCAATCATTGTACTGTTGATATTTGGCTGTTGACTAATGAGTTTGCTGACCACTGGCCTAGTGGACAGCAAATGTAAAGTAAAAATGTTGGGTAGACAATTTGATATGCAGCCTAGAGGTCAGGTCACAGGTCATGGGGAAAGTTACTGATTTGGAAGTCACTGGCATGTAGATGTTAAATATTTTCTATTTAAATGATAGCAACTTGGGAGAAGACCGATGATGAAGCCTTTCAACGTGTAGAAGTGAGACTGAGGAAGAGTAAGCAGGAAAAGTGACTGAGAAGCAGTGGCCGGTAAGACTGGCAAAGAGCCAGGAGGGTGTGGTGACTCTGGGGTAAACAGTGGTTCAAGGAAGAGGACGCAGTCAACTGTACATATAGCTCAGTGTTCACAAGATAAACACAGCCATCCTTTATTTCCCTGCCTCTACCCTTAACAGACTGCTGTGCTTTCGCTCTTATTATTCTCTTGCCCTGCAGTGCCTCCTCACCTGCCAAAATCCTATCTACCCTTCATGACCCCACAAGAATGCCATCACCTTAGTAATGCATTTCCTGGCCCCACTAATGAAACATGCTCCCTTCCTCCATAATGCCCTATCACCATTGTGTACTATATCCTAGTCTGCTTCGTGCTTTAATTACATCTATTCTCCCTTCACCCTTCATGTTTCTCAGTTGGGCTCCCAACCCCTCCTAATGTAGCAGACTTTCTGGCATGCACTAGGTGCTCAGTAAAGATTTCACTGAGTCAAACGCAAAGATATAGAACTCAAGTTTAGAAAAGTATCTACAAAAGACAACCTCTTTCATCACTTTAGGTTTGTTTTCCAGCATGTGCGTCATCTGTACCAAAGCCCAGGAATTATTTCTACATTTTCCTGAATATATCCTGAGCTAATGGCTATTTTATAAAAACCTTTTAGATTCATCTTTCCCCAGATGTCAGGTATGAAAATAACAAGTTGCAAAAGTTTCATGGATGAAACGACCTTTGTGATCCCTGAACTTCACGCTGGAAAGCTAAGAGGACTGCACCAATTCAAGCCTCAGTTAGAAGTCAGGCGATAGTTCTTCAATGTTCTTGCTCCCAGTGCTACCATGAGCTTGCATTCTCTTACCCTGGGGAGGAGGAGTGTGGTAGAAAGAAGTTGTTTGGCAGGTAATTGTGGCAAAAAAAAAATTGTAGAAAGAAGAGAGAAAAACAGGTTAGAGTCAGAGTCAAAACATGATGAACCAAACAGAATTTCTACAGGCCTAATGATCAACAAGAATTATTTGTCAAGCTGCTCTGTGCAACATGTTATAAAAATGGCTGGGGCTTATGGTAAGAAGGATCATCTTTATGAATTGCTTTATCCCCTCCTCTGTTTTGCACCGTGTTGTATCACAGTTGTCTACTGAAACAAATCACTCTTTCGTAGTCAATGGGAATTCAGAAAATTAGATCCTCGAACTTTTGCTAAAAAGTTTAGATATTTGTAAATAGACAAATAGCCTAGTGATTAAGGATATACATTCTTTTTCGTTTCATATTCCAGACCTGCCACATATTCACTGTATGATCATCCAAAGTGTCTCTGTTGTATTGATTCCTACTTCCTGTACTTTCAGACCCACGTATTCAGAACTAGGAAACTTTGAGAGTGCAAGGTGGTGACTATTGCAAATGCCCAACAATTCACTACAGAAGTATAAATAATCAACCTAACCTCCCTGTGCCGCCAACATTTTCTCACAACACTCAAAAGCCTAGTAACCTCCTTTTCTTAATGGTGGCGCCGGTTCAACCACACTCTGGTAGGTATTGGTTTCCTTAAGTACAATGTGGAGCCATCCGAATGAAAGAGCAGCATGAGGGAAAACGACAGTGTGAGGCTTTGTGGTCTATAGATTTAGCTACTCATACAAGAACCTGGAAGGAAGAAACCCCCAAAGATTAGTCACTTCATTTTGTGTTGCAGAACTCGATTCAGGTTAACAAAGCATTTGCCAACAAAGGAGATGGGAGAAGGGCAGGATTCACTTGCTCCGGACTGAATAAACAAAAGTGGTATTTGTGGGCTGACTAATGTCCTGGGATAAACCAGGCAGTCAGCCAAATTCCAGGAGTTTTCATGAAAAGGCAGTAAGCCCACACTTTTCTTCATAAAAAAATGCTCCCTGGGAGTATCCATGTCCACAAGGACAGCCTGACACTTCAGCTTGCCTTAAAGATTCATCCATATTCAGCCACAGGGAACTCTCAATGCTTCTGTAATTAAAAACCTAGATTAAGTGATAGAAGCTGAATCCCTTCTTCTTAGGAAGTGTTAAATATGCCATTCATCTCCTTTTTAAAATGTTATCAGATGTATCATTGGCAAATATGTTCTCCTATACAGTGGGCTCCCTTTTAATTTTGTGGATGGTTTCTTTTGCTGTGCAGAAGCTTTTTATTTTGATGTAGTCCCATTGTTTATTTTCTCCTTTGTTTCCCTTGCCCTAGATGTACCCTCAAATATATTGCTACAAGAGATGTCTGAGATTTTGCTGCCTATGGTTTCTTCTAGAATTTTTAATATATCACAACTGACATTTAAGTCTTTTATCAATTTTGAGTGTTTTCTTATGTATGGTGTAAGTTGGTGGTCTAGTTTTTTTTTTGCATGTATCTGTCCAATATCCCAACATCATTTACTGAAGAGATTGTCTTTACTCCATTTCATGCTCTTGCATCCTTTGTCAAATATTAATTGAGAGTAATGGTTTGGGTCAATTTCTGGGGTGTCTCCATTGTTCTGTTCCATTGACATATATGTCTGTTCTTATGCCAGCACCAGGCTGTTTTAATGACAGTGGCTTTGTAGTATAACTTTGTATCCGGTATTGCAATCCCTCCAACTTTGTTCTTCTCAAGATTGCTGTGGCTATTCGGGGTCTTTTTTGGTTCCATATAAATTATTTGGAGTTATTTGTTCTAGATCTGTGAAATATGCCATTGTACCTTAAATAGACACTTCTCCAAAGTGGACATATAGATGTCTAAGAGACATATGAAAAAATGCTCAAAGTCATTAATCATCAGAGAGATGCAAATTAAAATGAAAATGAAGTATTACCTCACACCTGTCAGAATGGCTACCATTAGCAAATCAACAAATGACAAGTGCTAGAGAGGATGTGAAGAAAAGAGAACCCTAGTACACTGCTTGTGGGAATGCAGACTGGTACAGGCACTATGGAAAACAGTATGGAGTTTCCTCAAAAAATTAAATATAGAACTGCCATTTGACCCAGTGATCCAACTGCTATGCATATATTCTAAGAAACCTGAAACACCAATCAGAAAGAATATATGCACCCATATATTCATAGCAGCACTATTTACAATCGCTAAGATCTGGAAACAGTGCAAGAGTCCTTCAGTAGACTAGTGGATAAAAAAGCTGCAGTACATTTATACCATGGAACACTATGCATCAGTAAAAAAGAAGGATCTCTTACCCTTTGAGACAGCATGGAGGGACCTGGAGAGTATTATGCTAACTGAAATAAGCAGTCAGAGAAAGACAGTATCACATGATCTAATGCAATCTAATGAACAAAATAGACTGATGAACAAAATAGGTCCAAAGACATTGAAGCATGGAACAGACTGACGAATCTCAGAGGGAAGGCTAGGGAGGGTGGGTGAGCGGGGAGAGTTTAACCAAAGAACTTGTATGCATATATGCATAACCCATGAACACAGATAATAGTGTGGTGAGGGGCTAGGTGGGGGCGGGGCCTGGGTGGAGGGGATCAATTGGAAAAAAAGGGGGACATATGTAAGACTTTCAACAATGAATATAATTTTTAAAAATGTGTTATCACTGTCCCTTTTTAAATACTGCATTGCCCTGAAAAGATATAATTAGGCCATTAAAATGTGACTTTGGCTCTATCTATTTATTCATTCATTTTATCCATTGTCTTCTATATGCTCCCAGGCCCCATGTTGGGTTCTGGTGACTGAGTCAGACACAGACTATGCCCTCAGAAGCCCCCAGGCCAGCCTTGACAATTTCAATGATACTGGAAGAGTAATACAATCTTGTCATTTTATTTTTTATTAAAGGAGAGTATTAAAATTTGCAGGTTTTTTTAGTGGAAAAGGCCATAAGTCCCTCAAGTAAGGTCACAATATAAGACAAGAGTAAGAGGTCTCTCTTTATCTGGCCACCAAGGTCCCCCACAATGGTGTGAGCGGACCATAGTCATCACTTAACGCTAGGCTAATGTCGATTATATTACAGACTACAGCTTGTGAAATGCAAGGACTACGTTTCATCGTTCTTGACTCAAAGAAAACTTCCCTGCTGGGGAAAGAGCACTTACAATCTTCTTTAAACCTATAAGGCTGGTTTATCTACCCAGATCAGAAATGTGTGTGATGTGTGCAGGCAAGAAAGAAAGTCTCCGGGTGACTCGATGTGAATATAAAATGAAGCAGAGGGAGAAAGCTCACTGTAAAAACGGACGTACAGCCAGCGCTCTCTGGGTCTCCACGAAGATCTCCAGCCTTCCCTGGAATTTAGAGTCTTCTTTACTGGTGTTTGCCTACCTCCGAGCTTTCAGGCTCCCCTTATGAAGACCTAATCTCCCTGACTTATTTACCCTGCAGAAGCCCAGCAGGAGGCTGCCAAACTGCAAATATCCAGAATTAGTGTTAAGAGGCATCCGATGTAACTGCCTTTAGAAGGAAATTCAGGTAGATTAGCAGAGATTTTAAGCAAGCTCTTTCACAAATCACTGGCAAGGAAGCTGGAGTTTACGAAGTCATCAAGTCGATGCCGAGTTGAGCATAGTTAGGTTAGTCTTGTAAACGTAACTCTAGAGGACTGAATAAAGGTATGACAGCGTCCAGGTTTGGGGAAGAAGCATAGCTCCCGCTTACGCGCTATGAAAAGTGGAGGGAGAGTTGAAAGAGGAAAGTCTAAACAAATTCGGAAAGAGAGGAAAAGGAGCTATTTCAGGCTTAGAAAATAGAGAAAGAAAATCTGAGCCTGGGGTGAGAAGCAGGAAGCAGAAGTCACCCACATTAACTCTGTGTGACCAGCAGTTCTCTGTGCCTTGAAGGAACAAGATGAAGCCCACAAACCAGAGGAAGTGCAGGAAGTGGAGGGGGCGCGCAGCGCTATGGAGTCCGGGACAGGATGAAGCCAGTCCATGTGAGGTTCCAGGAAACCAAGGGGGCAATACAAACATCTGAATGTCTCCTGAGTCACTCACTCGGAGCACACCCCGATTTCATGCATCTTGGAACCATGCATCACGGATGAAAAAAGCTGTGCAAAACTGGCAGCATTTTTAGAAACCTGTCTCTGCTATTTGCTCGCCAGAGGTGATCAGAAACCTCTCCAAGCATTTCTCGGCGCACACACTGAGTCCTGCTGAGGAGCGCGACCATGGGCAGCGTTCGATCTCCCAGCAAAATTAGACAAGCAGCCTGACTTGACACGGAGCATGAAGTAGCAAAAAGAGCTTCCCTAGACAGTGCCAGAGAATTAGGTGCCAAAAGCCTGGGGTGGTTATTAGAAGATGTTACCGCCCCCGACTGTCTGGCTACCGTCTCTCCATTGCCAGGAAACTGCCACAGCAGAATCCAGCCAAAGCAGTCAGGCTCCCCGAGGAAGCATTCACAGTTCACGGTGCTGCGCGCTCAGCGAACTTCCCTGCTGTCTGCTGAGTGGCTAGCCGAAGTCAGGCTCCCCGAGGAAGCATTCACAGTTCACGGTGTGCGCTCAGCAAACTTCCCTGCTGTCTGCGGAGTGGCTAGCTGGGGCAGTGACAGCATCCCTGATGACAATTAAGGAGGAATTACCCAGGGGGGTTTAGCTTTTGTCTGGATTTCAGCCATGCTGTTTCCTTTGGTTACCTCTCAGCTGGGACTCCTTGGCAGCCAAGTTCTGCTGCACTTCACGTCTATGGTCATCAGAGCAGCACAAAGCAAGGAAAACTGGAAGGGTCAGGATACCCTACCTCCATCCCTATAGCTGCAGGGCGTTGGGCCCAATTGCTCTTCTGTGTTCCCTTTTCCTTTCATCATAAAATAGGATCATAGAAAACCTACCTCACAGGGTTATAGTCACAGGAGAGAAGAGATGAGCAAAATGTCATATGTACATACTTAAGAGTGCATGTGTGTGTGTGTGTGTGTGTGTGTGTGTGTGTGTTTATGTATACATATAACTTTTTAAAATGTTTTTCGGTTGCATAAAAGTGAGGTATAGATTTGACAAGAACCTAGTAAATGAAGTGATATGGATAAGCTGGGCATTTTAGAACAAGAATTCCTCCCATAGTTTTAGGGGAAAGACCGTTTTTGTGATGGCATCTACGCAGACTGCCTTTCATGAGTGCTGGGAGGCCACAGACAAATATTTTGAGGGAAAATATTAGCTACTGATTCATAAATGTTTACTGTATGCTGGTCAATCTATGAAGCACTCTACAGCTATTATTTCACTTCCTGTTCATTGCAACCCTGTGAAGTGTGTATTATTTAATAACATTATACATTAGGCCTACGTGTGTGGACATGTTTGAACTGATATTCACACTTGGGTCTGTCTGACTTCAGGGCCCCTGATCTCAATCAGAGCCATTCGAACTCTGTGAAGGAAACTGCTTTGCTGTTGGCCCCCTTTGAGGCTTTGGCATTTTGCTTTGCTATTAAAAGTTGGCCCCTCTGCTCTGGCTGGTCTGAGGGCCCGTCCCTGTGGCCCCTGGTGTTACTGGAGGATGGCAGAGGGCGTGGGGTGAGAGAAGAGAAGGCGATGAGGCTCCCTGATAAAGCACCTCTTGGACTTACACTTGGTTCTGAAGGGCTGCCTTGCTGGGGTAAATGCCACTGAGATTTGCATGTAGATAGAACAGGAAGATTTCCTATATTCTCTAGCTAATCCACTTAGAGGAAACCTATGCTGCAGATGTGCAATGAGCTGTTCGGGAATTTGATTCCATTAGGATTCATATCTATAAGGTTGTTTCCTCAGATGGTTTCTTTGGAGTTAAAATTATCCCAAATAGCTATCCCAGTTTTGTCCTGGAAAGCAGTACTGACTCCGGAAATGTTTCTAATATGCTTCACCACAGTGTTGGAAGCCTAGAAGAACCACAGAGCATATTAGCCTACTTACTAGAAGTTTTTTAGAAACGCCAACTTGGAAAGGTTTAGCACAGCATTTTAGAAGTAAACGTTATAGTAAGAGCTGAATAGCTGATATTTGTTGAGTCCTTACAGAATGGAAAGCATAGTGTGCTACACTTCTCACACAAATTATTTCATTTGAATCTTGCCAAATCCCCATAAGGTAAGCTCTGTGAGTCCCATTTTTAAATAAGAAGACGAAGTTTGTCATCAGTATTTCTCACTGTGAAAATGGCCACCAAAATGACAAAGGAAGGCAGAGTTAGGGCAAGAGTAACGGAACATTTTCACAGAGCCCCCGTCCCACCTCCCCACTTTCCCAGTGTTCTCTCACATATCGTATTCCATCATCCATGGTGGTTAAAAATCCATTCATTTGTTCTACTCCTCCCCTAACATGAACTGTTGACTCAGTATATCCCATGAAATTATCCAGAGGAAAAACAACAGTAAAACCTTAAAGGAGGCCATTAAAGACATTTAACTTAAAAGGACCTGAGAATGAACTATGGCTCCAAAAAAAGGGTAAATTCAAATTATGAAATTAATTGTGAAACCTAATAATCCAAGAGAGAACTCTAACTGTCAGAACTAACCCCATAAACACTCTTTCATGCAATCCAATGGCAATTATTCCACTAGAGTTATGCAAAAGAGGAGAGAGAACTTTTGTTGAGAAACACAGGATGAGATGTTTTTGCTTGGTATGCGTCTTTGGCCGGCTCTCTCCCTCCCAGAGCCTGCCCAGCTGAGAGATTTCATATCAGCACCAACCTTAGAGGCACAGTACTTCCTGGAACAATGAAATATTTACAGGATGACAGTAACAAGGTAGCTGTTGACAAAATCCAGCTCGAAAATATACCAAATTACTCACATCATCCTAAGGGTTTCCAACTTAATGTTTTCTCATCCAGTATCTAACCACAGAAAAACAAGATTTCAAAAATCTCCTTAAAGGGAAAATGTTTAGGAGGGAGCAGTAGGTCCTTGTTCCTATTTTTTGTTACTAATTAGCCATGTTTTGCAATATGTTTTCTTTGATAAAGTGTGAATCATAAAATGATACACTGTAAGGAATTGTATACAATATAAAATTGAGCTATAAGAATAATAATTATCATAATACATTTTACAATTTGTAATGACATATAGTATTATAAATGGCTCTGCTCATTTTGTACTCTTTGCATGTTTGTTTGTTTGTTTGTTTTTTAATCCTTTCCCGAGTATATTTTTTCCATTGATTTTCAGACAGAGTGGAAGGGAGGGAGTTGTAGGGGACAGAGAGAGAGAAACATCGATTGGTTGCTTCCTGGACCAGCCCTGAACTACCAAGGTCAGGGATCAAACCCACAACTGAGATACGGTATGTGCCCTTGACCAGGAACCAAACTTAAGACCCTTCGATCCTAGGGCCTATGCTCTAATCACTGGGTCACATTGGCTAGGGCTACTCTTTGCTTGATTGATCTATCACAAGTGGTAAGTTCTTCAGCTCCACAGTTCCTAGAAGCATGCAGCTGCAGCAGTGGTGGACAGAATCTCTTCAGTGCCCCCGTCAAAGTTAAAACTCAGAAATAACTGCTGCTTCCTCACCAGTTCACCAGCACCCAGACTGTCCCTCTACAACTTGAGGATAAAGCACATCAGTGGATGCACAATCGGTGTCTCCTGTATACATAGTTGCTGCAGCAACACACAAATACATAACTCTGGGGCTTGTGAAGAACTGTTGGGTGCATAAAAAAGGGGGGGAGAAGAAAAGGAAATAAATGAGCAGGAGGAAAGAGGAGAGCCTCAGCAGACAGGAGATGAAAAGACTTTTCTCTATTAGCATCAAGAGCTTATCCGCATCCCCTGCATTATATCCTTATTATAACTCTGGAGGTAGTTTGGATAGTCCTCATTTTTTCAGAAAAAGAAAGTGGGACTCAAAGAAGTGAAGTAGAATATGCCACTAAAAAAGGGCAACCCCAGATTTGAGCCCAGGTCTCCGTGACTTTAAAAATAGCCATTCTCTTCCACTGTATCTCATTACCTCTCTTGCCAAGAGAACGAACACTCCTTTGATTTGTGCTTTCAGTTCTCCAAGTTTGAATCGCATATATCTAGTGGCAAGAAGACAGAAATATTTTCACTGATCTCTGCCACTGAGACAGAGTGAGGTTTATTCTCATCAAAAGAGAGTCCAAATGAAAGGCAGGTGTTAATTCTGTGATTTGGCCATGACCCAAATATAGAATATATTTCCTAGTCCCCATTCATAGATCCCTTTATCACCTTGAACTGTGTGTGGTGGAAATGTGCATTGAATGTGGTATACCTCTACTCAATAAATAGAATCTAGTTGCTCCACCTTTCAACATTAGCACAGATGCCTCGTTTAAACCTATGCACCTGATCCGCCAGCCTTTTTCCTCTTGTGAAGCAACAATCTATACAGAGTCAAGTCTCTGTGGCAACCTTAGCAGTTCCTTGAGAGGGCAGGCAGACGGGGGCTTTGTAACTTATCTGGATTCAAACTCAACCTCCATCCTTGGTGTGGCCTTGGAAGAGCAAATTATTTTACTTCTCTGATCTTTGTGTGGTTTCTCAGTCTCTAAAAAGGGGAATAATAATATCTCATGGAGTTGTTACTAAAATTAAAGAAAATGATATGCATTAAGTTCCTAGCATGCTGCGTGCCTAAGACATAATGAGCAGCAGTATATGTTTCTTGAATTATTGCTCAGGTCTAGCTCAATACACTGTCACAGTACTTTGAGGTAGCTTTAAGGTCTAGGGAATCATTCTGACAGCTTCCATTTGCTACAGGGAAATAGATCTGGAGGAAAAGAAGCCATTCAAAAAGCTGAAAGTTTTCTCAAGAGACCTGAACTGTTCAGTTCCCAAAATTTTTTCCTGTGCTCTAGGTCTGGTGCAAATAAAGTTGCAGCCTATTAAATATTTAGTATTTAAGATAGCCAATGAATTCATTTTAAGTCCACTTTATGACACTGCAGTGTGTTATTGTATTATTGTCTACTAGAGGCCCAGTGCATGAAATTCGTCCATGGGGGTGGGGGAGGGGTGTCCCTCAGCCCAGCCTGCATCCTCTCCAATCTGGGACCCCTCGAGGGATGTCCTACTGCCCGTTTAGGCCTGATCCCGGGCAGTTGGACATCCCTCTCACAATCCAGGACTGCTGGCTCCCAACCACTCACCTGCCTGATTGCCCTTAACCACTTCCCTGCCAGCCTGATCGACGCCTAACTGTTCCCCTGCTGGCCCGATTGCCCCTAACTCTCCTCCCCTGTTGGCCTGATCACCCCCAACTGCCCTCCCCTGCTGGACCGGCCACCCCTAAATGCCCTCCCCTGCCAGCACAATTGCCCCTAACTGCCCTCCCCTGCAGGCCTGGTTGCCCCAACTGCCTTCCCCTGACGGCCTGGTCGCCCCCATCTATCCTCCCCTGCAGGCCCAGTCACCCCCAACTGCCCTCCCCTGCAGGGCTGGTCCCCCCGAACTGTCCTCCCTTTCAGGCCTGGCCCCTCCCAACTGCCCTCCCCTGCTGGCCTGATTGCCCTCCCCTGCCAGCCATCTTTGACCACATGGGGGCGGCCATCTTGTGTGTTGGAGTGGTAGTCAATTTGCATATTACTATTTCATTAGATAGGATATACATAAAATATTGGTTAATGGATGTGCATGGTGATTTATGGGGATTTTGAAGAGCTTGGACCACAATTTTGAGAAATTTACATCATGGTAGAATTTTATAGTGTTGCATTTTCACTTTTATAGCTTATTGCTAAGTCAATGTGCCTTCATTAACAGCAAGATCTGATGAAAAATAAAAAACCTCCAAGGATAACTGTAGACTTCAAATGATCTACTTTTTGACCATCATTGTAGCAAAGAGCAGGAATAGCCTGTGTATTTGCCTACTTTCTCCATCCAAACCACAACCACCTCTAGCACTCAACCTATTACTATTTCCCTGACCTAGTCCACTTCTTAAAAATTAATGGGTGGGGGAGAATGACTAATTTAATGAAGCTAAGTTAGTTCCACATTTGCTGACATAGTACTGTGACTTGCCATATATAGTAAACTAGAGGCCCGATGCACAAAATTCGTGCAAGAGTAGGCCTTCCTTCCCCCAGCTGCCAGCACCGGCTTCCCTCTGGCACTCGGGACCCAGCCTTCCCTCGCAGCCCTGGCTTTGTCCAGTAGGTTGTCCGGAAGGATGTCCGGATGAACGTCCAGTCTAATTAGCATATTATGCTTTTATTATTATAGATACCTCTGCCAAAAAGCACATTATAGAGGGTATAGTGGTGACTCTGATGAGACTCTCAGAGGGTTCAAATTCCACTTCCACCACTAATGAACAGTGTGGAGTCGAATGAATTAACTTCTCTAAGCCTCAATTTCTGCATCTACAAAATCAAAACCAATTCAAGATAGTGACTATTTCATTAAATTAGAATAGATATTTTGATTAGATCATGTTAAGTGTTCAATGTATAATAAATGCTCACCATATAGTAGCTGTTCTATGCTGGAATACAAACAATTCATTTGCATTTTGTAATTCTACTTATATTTCCTTTCACGCCTTTTTAAAAAAATCTACAAATTTTTCCTTTTTACTCTTAATCCTACTGTATTATTTGTGTTTGCACAATCTCCTCAAATTCTTTGTAGCGGGAGATTTGATATTAAGAGAAAATACAATAAATAAAAAATATTTTTCCATGTCTTTCTTCAAAGAAAAATTTTCTAAAATGAGTACTGATCTTGCGCAATGAGTGTGTGGTGGAGGATCATTTGGCACTTTCTAACTTCAATACAGAGAAGTGTTTTCAGGAGAGGGTCAGGAGGCTGTGTGAGGACCCTCATGAAACCTATTCAGGCACTTTTTTCCACAGCAAGATGGAAACTTCAGGTTAAACACTTCCACTATGACTGACTCATTTGGCAGAAAAAGAAGTCCAGATGTCAAAAGGATTTAAATTTTAAAAAAAAAAAACTGGTGAAGAAAAGGCAGAGGTAGGAGGCAGAGGTAGGAGAGCATATCCTATTCCATCAAGTTATAAAAAATAAAATAATCCTGAGGGGCAAAAGGAAGATGCATTGACCTTCACAGGTAAAAGCAAGGCCTAGGACACATCTTAAAGTACACTTTACACCAAAGAGTGTTAAGAATCAAAACAGATTTTTACTGAATTACTGTACCATATAAGTCAATTACCTATAGGATGACAAAAAAAATCATGTCAACCCAAGCAAGACATTCATGTCAAAATATACCAACAGACCCAACACTATCCTATCTAATAAAAGAGAAACATGGTAATTAGCCGTACCTCCGCTACCCTTCCCATTGGCTAATCAGGGTGATATGCAAATTAACTGCCAGCCAAGATGGC